>NW_028320415.1:943128-1100316 GCF_062004578.1 Staurois parvus | reverse complement strand
TCACTGACAACATTCGCTCACTGACAACATTCACTGACAACATTCACTCACTGACAACATTCACTGACAACATTCGCTCACTGACAACATTCACTCACTGACAACATTCACTGACAACATTCACTCACTGACAACATTCACTGACAACATTCACTCACTGACAACATTCACTGACAACATTCACTCTCTGACAACATTCACTGACAACATTCACTCACTGACAACATTCACTGACAACATTCACTCACTGACAACATTCACTCACTGACAACATTCACTGACAACATTCACTCTCTGACAACATTCACTGACAACATTCACTGACAACATTCGCTCACTGGCAACATTCACTGACAACATTCACTCTCTGACAACATTCACTCACTGACAACATTCACTGACAACATTCACTCACTGACAACATTCACTGACAACATTCACTCACTGACAACATTCACTGACAACATTCACTCACTGACAACATTCACTGACAACATTCACTCTCTGACAACATTCACTCACTGACAACATTCACTCACTGACAAAATTCACTGACAACATTCACTCACTGACAACATTCACTGACAACATTCACTCACTGACAACATTCAGTCACTGACAACATTCACTGACAACATTCACTCACTGACAACATTCACTGACAACATTCACTGACAACATTCACTCACTGACAACATTCACTGACAACATTCACTCACTGACAACATTCACTGACAACATTCACTCTCTGACAACATTCACTGACAACATTCACTCTCTGACAACATTCACTCTCTGACAACATTCACTCACTGACAACATTCACTCACTGACAACATTCAGTCACTGACAACATTCACTGACAACATTCACTCTCTGACAACATTCACTCACTGACAACATTCACTCACTGACAAAATTCACTGACAACATTCACTGACAACATTCACTCACTGACAACATTCAGTCACTGACAACATTCACTGACAACATTCACTCACTGACAACATTCATTGACAACATTCACTGACAACATTCACTCTCTGACAACATTCACTCACTGACAACATTCACTGACAACATTCACTCACTGACAACATTCACTGACAACATTCACTCTCTGACAACATTCACTGACAACATTCACTCTCTGACAACATTCACTCTCTGACAACATTCACTCACTGACAACATTCACTCACTGAAAACATTCAGTCACTGACAACATTCACTGACAACATTCACTCTCTGACAACATTCACTCACTGACAACATTCACTCACTGACAACATTCACTGACAACATTCACTGACTGACAACATTCACTCACTGACAACATTCACTGACAACATTCACTCTCTGACAACATTCACTCACTGACAACATTCACTGACAACATTCACTCACTGACAACATTCACTGACAACATTCGCTCACTGACAACATTCACTGACAACATTCACTCTCTGACAACATTCACTCACTGACAACATTCACTGACAACATTCACTCACTGACAACATTCACTGACTGACAACATTCACTCACTGACAACATTCACTGACAACATTCACTCACTGACAACATTCACTGACAACATTCACTGACTGACAACATTCACTGACAACATTCACTGACTGACAACATTCACTCACTGACAACATTCACTGACAACATTCACTCACTGACAACATTCACTGACAACATTCGCTCACTGACAACATTCACTGACAACATTCACTCTCTGACAACATTCACTCACTGACAACATTCACTCACTGACAACATTCACTGACAACATTCACTCACTGACAACATTCACTGACAACATTCACTGACTGACAACATTCACTCACTGACAACATTCACTGACAACATTCACTCACTGACAACATTCACTGACAACATTCACTGACTGACAACATTCACTCACTGACAACATTCACTGACAACATTCACTGACTGACAACATTCACTGACAACATTCACTCACTGACAACATTCACTGACAACATTCGCTCACTGACAACATTCACTGACAACATTCACTCTCTGACAACATTCACTCACTGACAACATTCACTGACAACATTCACTCACTGACAACATTCACTGACAACATTCGCTCACTGACAACATTCACTGACAACATTCACTCTCTGACAACATTCACTCACTGACAACATTCACTCACTGACAACATTCACTGACAACATTCGCTCACTGACAACATTCACTGACAACATTCACTCTCTGACAACATTCACTCACTGACAACATTCACTGACAACATTCACTCACTGACAACATTCACTGACAACATTCGCTCACTGACAACATTCACTGACAACATTCACTCTCTGACAACATTCACTCACTGACAACATTCACTCACTGACAACATTCACTGAAAACATTCACTGACTGACAACATTCACTCACTGACAACATTCACTGACAACATTCAATCACTGACAACATTCACTGACAACATTCACTGACTGACAACATTCACTCACTGACAACATTCACTGACAACATTCACTCACTGACAACATTCACTGACAACATTCAGTCACTGACAACATTCACTGACAACATTCGCTCACTGACAACATTCACTGACAACATTCACTCACTGACAACATTCACTGACAACATTCACTGACAACATTCACTCTCTGACAACATTCACTCACTGACAACATTCACTGACAACATTCACTCACTGACAACATTCACTGACAACATTCACTCTCTGACAACATTCACTGACAACATTCACTCACTGACAACATTCACTGACAACATTCACTCACTGACAACATTCACTGACAACATTCGCTCACTGACAACATTCACTGACAACATTCACTCTCTGACAACATTCACTCACTGACAACATTCACTCACTGACAACATTCACTCACTGACAACATTCACTGACAACATTCACTCACTGACAACATTCACTCACTGACAACATTCACTGACAACATTCACTCACTGACAACATTCACTCACTGACAACATTCACTGACAACATTCACTCTCTGACAACATTCACTCACTGACAACATTCACTCACTGACAACATTCACTGACAACATTCACTCACTGACAACATTCACTGACAACATTCACTCACTGACAACATTCACTGACAACATTCACTCACTGACAACATTCACTGACAACATTCACTCACTGACAACATTCACTCACTGACAACATTCACTGACAACATTCACTGAAAACATTCACTCACTGACAACATTCACTGACAACATTCACTCTCTGACAACATTCACTGACAACATTCACTCACTGACAACATTCACTGACAACATTCACTCACTGACAACATTCACTGACAACATTCACTCACTGACAACATTCACTGACAACATTCACTCACTGACAACATTCACTCACTGACAACATTCACTGACAACATTCACTCACTGACAACATTCACTGACAACATTTACTCACTGACAACATTCAGTCACTGACAACATTCACTCACTGACAACATTCAGTCACTGACAACATTCACTGACAACATTCACTGACAACATTCACTCACTGACAACATTCACTGACAACATTCACTGACAACATTCACTCACTGACAACATTCACTGACAACATTCAATCTCTGACAACAATCACTGACAACATTCACTCTCTGACAACATTCACTGACAACATTCACTCTCTGACAACATTCACTGACAACATTCACTCACTGACAACATTCACTCACTGACAACATTCACTCTCTGACAACATTCACTGACAACATTCACTCTCTGACAACATTCACTGACAACATTCACTCACTGACAACATTCACTGACAACATTCGCTCACTGACAACATTCACTGACAACATTCACTCTCTGACAACATTCACTCACTGACAACATTCACTCACTGACAACATTCACTGACAACATTCACTCACTGACAACATTCACTGACAACATTCACTGACAACATTCACTTACAACATTCACTCACTGACAACATTCACTGACAACATTCACTCACTGACAACATTCACTGACAACATTCACTCACTGACAACATTCACTGACAACATTCACTGACTGACAACATTCACTCACTGACAACATTCACTCACTGACAACATTCACTGACAACATTCACTCACTGACAAACATTCACTGACAACATTCGCTCACTGACAACATTCACTGACAACATTCACTCTCTGACAACATTCACTCACTGACAACATTCACTGACAACATTCACTGACTGACAACATTCACTCACTGACAACATTCACTGACAACATTCACTCACTGACAACATTCACTGACAACATTCACTGACTGACAACATTCACTCACTGACAACATTCACTGACAACATTCACTGACTGACAACATTCACTGACAACATTCACTCACTGACAACATTCACTGACAACATTCACTCACTGACAACATTCACTGACAACATTCCCTCACTGACAACATTCACTCACTGACAACATTCACTGACAACATTCACTCACTGACAACATTCACTGACAACATTCACTCACTGACAACATTCACTCACTGACAACATTCACTGACAACATTCACTGACTGACAACATTCACTCACTGACAACATTCACTGACAACATTCACTCACTGACAACATTCACTGACAACATTCGCTCACTGACAACATTCACTCACTGACAACATTCACTGACAACATTCACTCACTGACAACATTCACTGACAACATTCACTCACTGACAACATTCACTGACAACATTCACTCACTGACAACATTCACTGACAATATTCACTCTCTGACAACATTCACTCACTGACAACATTCACTGACAACATTCACTCACTGACAACATTCACTGACAACATTCACTCACTGACAACATTCACTCACTGACAACATTCACTGACAACATTCACTCACTGACAACATTCACTGACAACATTCACTCTCTGACAACATTCACTCACTGACAACATTCACTCACTGACAACATTCACTGACAACATTCACTCACTGACAACATTCACTGACAACATTCACTCACTGACAACATTCACTGACAACATTCACTCACTGACAACATTCACTGACAACATTCACTCTCTGACAACATTCACTCTCTGACAACATTCACTCACTGACAACATTCACTCACTGACAACATTCAGTCACTGACAACATTCACTGACAACATTCACTCTCTGACAACATTCACTCACTGACAACATTCACTCACTGACAAAATTCACTGACAACATTCACTGACAACATTCACTCACTGACAACATTCAGTCACTGACAACATTCACTGACAACATTCACTCACTGACAACATTCATTGACAACATTCACTGACAACATTCACTCTCTGACAACATTCACTCACTGACAACATTCACTGACAACATTCACTCACTGACAACATTCACTGACAACATTCACTCTCTGACAACATTCACTGACAACATTCACTCTCTGACAACATTCACTCTCTGACAACATTCACTCACTGACAACATTCACTCACTGACAACATTCAGTCACTGACAACATTCACTGACAACATTCACTCTCTGACAACATTCACTCACTGACAACATTCACTCACTGACAACATTCACTGACAACATTCACTGACTGACAACATTCACTCACTGACAACATTCACTGACAACATTCACTCTCTGACAACATTCACTCACTGACAACATTCACTCACTGACAACATTCACTGACAACATTCACTCACTGACAACATTCACTGACAACATTCGCTCACTGACAACATTCACTGACAACATTCACTCTCTGACAACATTCACTCACTGACAACATTCACTGACAACATTCACTCACTGACAACATTCACTGACTGACAACATTCACTCACTGACAACATTCACTGACAACATTCACTCACTGACAACATTCACTGACAACATTCACTGACTGACAACATTCACTGACAACATTCACTGACTGACAACATTCACTCACTGACAACATTCACTGACAACATTCACTCACTGACAACATTCACTGACAACATTCGCTCACTGACAACATTCACTGACAACATTCACTCTCTGACAACATTCACTCACTGACAACATTCACTCACTGACAACATTCACTGACAACATTCACTGACTGACAACATTCACTCACTGACAACATTCACTGACAACATTCACTCACTGACAACATTCACTGACAACATTCACTCACTGACAACATTCACTGACAACATTCACTGACTGACAACATTCACTCACTGACAACATTCACTGACAACATTCACTGACTGACAACATTCACTGACAACATTCACTCACTGACAACATTCACTGACAACATTCGCTCACTGACAACATTCACTGACAACATTCACTCTCTGACAACATTCACTCACTGACAACATTCACTGACAACATTCACTCACTGACAACATTCACTGACAACATTCGCTCACTGACAACATTCACTGACAACATTCACTCTCTGACAACATTCACTCACTGACAACATTCACTGACAACATTCACTCACTGACAACATTCACTGACAACATTCGCTCACTGACAACATTCACTGACAACATTCACTCTCTGACAACATTCACTCACTGACAACATTCACTCACTGACAACATTCACTGAAAACATTCACTGACTGACAACATTCACTCACTGACAACATTCACTGACAACATTCAATCACTGACAACATTCACTGACAACATTCACTGACTGACAACATTCACTCACTGACAACATTCACTGACAACATTCACTCACTGACAACATTCACTGACAACATTCAGTCACTGACAACATTCACTGACAACATTCGCTCACTGACAACATTCACTGACAACATTCACTCACTGACAACATTCACTGACAACATTCACTGACAACATTCACTCTCTGACAACATTCACTCACTGACAACATTCACTGACAACATTCACTCACTGACAACATTCACTGACAACATTCACTCTCTGACAACATTCACTGACAACATTCACTCACTGACAACATTCACTGACAACATTCACTCACTGACAACATTCACTGACAACATTCGCTCACTGACAACATTCACTGACAACATTCACTCTCTGACAACATTCACTCACTGACAACATTCACTCACTGACAACATTCACTCACTGACAACATTCACTGACAACATTCACTCACTGACAACATTCACTCACTGACAACATTCACTGACAACATTCACTCACTGACAACATTCACTCACTGACAACATTCACTGACAACATTCACTCTCTGACAACATTCACTCACTGACAACATTCACTGACAACATTCACTCACTGACAACATTCACTGACAACATTCACTCACTGACAACATTCACTGACAACATTCACTCACTGACAACATTCACTGACAACATTCACTCACTGACAACATTCACTCACTGACAACATTCACTGACAACATTCACTGAAAACATTCACTCACTGACAACATTCACTGACAACATTCACTCTCTGACAACATTCACTGACAACATTCACTCACTGACAACATTCACTGACAACATTCACTCACTGACAACATTCACTGACAACATTCACTCACTGACAACATTCACTGACAACATTCACTCACTGACAACATTCACTCACTGACAACATTCACTGACAACATTCACTCACTGACAACATTCACTGACAACATTTACTCACTGACAACATTCAGTCACTGACAACATTCACTGACAACATTCACTCACTGACAACATTCAGTCACTGACAACATTCAGTCACTGACAACATTCACTGACAACATTCACTGACAACATTCACTGACAACATTCACTCACTGACAACATTCACTGACAACATTCAATCTCTGACAACAATCACTGACAACATTCACTCTCTGACAACATTCACTGACAACATTCACTCTCTGACAACATTCACTCACTGACAACATTCACTCTCTGACAACATTCACTGACAACATTCACTCTCTGACAACATTCACTGACAACATTCACTCACTGACAACATTAACTCACTGACAACATTCACTCTCTGACAACATTCACTGACAACATTCACTCACTATCAACATTCACTGACAACATTCACTCTCTGACAACATTCACTGACAACATTCACTGACAACATTCGATCACTGACAACATTCACTGACAACATTCACTCTCTGACAACATTCACTGACAACATTCACTCACTGACAACATTCACTGACAACATTCACTCACTGACAACATTCACTGACAACATTTACTCACTGACAACATTCACTGACAACATTCACTCTCTGACAACATTCACTGACAACATTCACTGACAACATTCACTCTCTGACAACATTCACTGACAACATTCACTGACAACATTCACTCACTGACAACATTCACTCACTGACAACATTCACTGACAACATTCACTCACTGACAACATTCACTGACAACATTCACTGACAACATTCACTCACTGACAACATTCACTGACAACATTCACTCTCTGACAACATTCACTGACAACATTCACTCACAGATAACATTCACTGACAACATTCACTCACTGACAACATTCACTCACTGACAACATTCACTGACAACATTCACTCTCTGACAACATTCACTGACAACATTCACTGACAACATTCGCTCACTGACAACATTCACTGACAACATTCACTCTCTGACAACATTCACTCACTGACAACATTCACTGACAACATTCACTCACTGACAACATTCACTGACAACATTCACTGACTGACAACATTCACTCACTGACAACATTCACTGACAACATTCACTCACTGACAACATTCACTGACAACATTCACTCTCTGACAACATTCACTCACTGACAACATTCACTCACTGACAACATTCACTGACAACATTCACTCTCTGACAACATTCACTCACTGACAACATTCACTCACTGACAACATTCACTGACAACATTCACTCACTGACAACATTCACTGACAACATTCACTCACTGACAACATTCACTGACAACATTCACTGAAAACATTCACTCACTGACAACATTCACTGACAACATTCACTCTCTGACAACATTCACTCACTGACAACATTCACTGACAACATTCACTCACTGACAACATTCACTGACAACATTCACTCACTGACAACATTCACTGACAACATTCACTCACTGACAACATTCACTCACTGACAACATTCACTGACAACATTCACTCACTGACAACATTCACTGACAACATTTACTCACTGACAACATTCAGTCACTGACAACATTCACTGACAACATTCACTCACTGACAACATTCAGTCACTGACAACATTCACTGACAACATTCACTGACAACATTCACTGACAACATTCAGTCACTGACAACATTCACTGACAACATTCACTGACAACATTCACTCACTGACAACATTCACTGACAACATTCAATCTCTGACAACAATCACTGACAACATTCACTCTCTGACAACATTCACTGACAACATTCACTCTCTGACAACATTCACTGACAACATTCACTCACTGACAACATTCACTCACTGACAACATTCACTCTCTGACAACATTCACTGACAACATTCACTCTCTGACAACATTCACTGACAACATTCACTCACTGACAACATTAACTCACTGACAACATTCACTCTCTGACAACATTCACTGACAACATTCACTCACTATCAACATTCACTGACAACATTCACTCTCTGACAACATTCACTGACAACATTCACTGACAACATTCGCTCACTGACAACATTCACTGACAACATTCACTCTCTGACAACATTCACTGACAACATTCACTCACTGACAACATTCACTGACAACATTCACTCACTGACAACATTCACTGACAACATTTACTCACTGACAACATTCACTGACAACATTCACTCTCTGACAACATTCACTGACAACATTCACTGACAACATTCACTCTCTGACAACATTCACTGACAACATTCACTGACAACATTCACTCACTGACAACATTCACTCTCTGACAACATTCACTCACTGACAACATTCACTCACTGACAACATTCACTGACAACATTCACTGACAACATTCACTCTCTGACAACATTCACTGACAACATTCACTCACTGACAACATTCACTGACAACATTCACTCACTGACAACATTCACTCACTGACAACATTCACTGACAACATTCACTCTCTGACAACATTCACTGACAACATTCACTGACAACATTCGCTCACTGACAACATTCACTGACAACATTCACTCTCTGACAACATTCACTCACTGACAACATTCACTGACAACATTCACTGACTGACAACATTCACTCACTGACAACTTTCACTGACAACATTCACTCACTGACAACATTCACTGACAACATTCACTGACAACATTCACTCTCTGACAACATTCACTCACTGACAACATTCACTCACTGACAACATTCACTGACAACATTCACTCACTGACAAACATTCACTGACAACATTCGCTCACTGACAACATTCACTGACAACATTCACTCTCTGACAACATTCACTCACTGACAACATTCACTCACTGACAACATTCACTGACAACATTCACTGACTGACAACATTCACTCACTGACAACATTCACTGACAACATTCACTCACTGACAACATTCACTGACAACATTCACTGACTGACAACATTCACTCACTGACAACATTCACTGACAACATTCACTGACTGACAACATTCACTGACAACATTCACTCACTGACAACATTCACTGACAACATTCACTCACTGACAACATTCACTGACAACATTCCCTCACTGACAACATTCACTCACTGACAACATTCACTGACAACATTCACTCACTGACAACATTCACTGACAACATTCACTCACTGACAACATTCACTCACTGACAACATTCACTGACAACATTCACTGACTGACAACATTCACTCACTGACAACATTCACTGACAACATTCACTCACTGACAACATTCACTGACAACATTCGCTCACTGACAACATTCACTCACTGACAACATTCACTGACAACATTCACTCACTGACAACATTCACTGACAACATTCACTCACTGACAACATTCACTGACAACATTCACTCACTGACAACATTCACTGACAATATTCACTCTCTGACAACATTCACTCACTGACAACATTCACTGACAACATTCACTCACTGACAACATTCACTGACAACATTCACTCACTGACAACATTCACTCACTGACAACATTCACTGACAACATTCACTCACTGACAACATTCACTGACAACATTCACTCTCTGACAACATTCACTCACTGACAACATTCACTCACTGACAACATTCACTGACAACATTCACTCACTGACAACATTCACTGACAACATTCACTCACTGACAACATTCACTGACAACATTCACTCACTGACAACATTCAATCACTGACAACATTCACTGACAACATTCACTCACTGACAACATTCACTGACAACATTTACTCACTGACAACATTCAGTCACTGACAACATTCACTGACAACATTCACTCACTGACAACATTCAGTCACTGACAACATTCACTGACAACATTCACTGACAACATTCACTGACAACATTCACTGAAAACATTCACTCACTGACAACATTCACTGACAACATTCACTCACTGACAACATTCACTCACTGACAACATTCACTGACAACATTCACTCACTGACAACATTCACTGACAACATTTACTCACTGACAACATTCAGTCACTGACAACATTCACTGACAACATTCACTCACTGACAACATTCAGTCACTGACAACATTCACTGACAACATTCACTGACAACATTCACTCACTGACAACATTCACTGACAACATTCAATCTCTGACAACAATCACTGACAACATTCACTCTCTGACAACATTCACTGACAACATTCACTCTCTGACAACATTCACTCACTGACAACATTCACTCTCTGACAACATTCACTGACAACATTCACTCTCTGACAACATTCACTGACAACATTCACTCACTGACAACATTAACTCACTGACAACATTCACTCTCTGACAACATTCACTGACAACATTCACTCACTATCAACATTCACTGACAACATTCACTCTCTGACAACATTCACTGACAACATTCACTGACAACATTCGCTCACTGACAACATTCACTGACAACATTCACTCTCTGACAACATTCACTGACAACATTCACTCACTGACAACATTCACTGACAACATTCACTCACTGACAACATTCACTGACAACATTTACTCACTGACAACATTCACTGACAACATTCACTCTCTGACAACATTCACTGACAACATTCACTGACAACATTCACTCTCTGACAACATTCACTGACAACATTCACTGACAACATTCACTCACTGACAACATTCACTCACTGACAACATTCACTGACAACATTCACTCACTGACAACATTCACTGACAACATTCACTGACAACATTCACTCACTGACAACATTCACTGACAACATTCACTCTCTGACAACATTCACTGACAACATTCACTCACAGATAACATTCACTGACAACATTCACTCACTGACAACATTCACTCACTGACAACATTCACTGACAACATTCACTCTCTGACAACATTCACTGACAACATTCACTGACAACATTCGCTCACTGACAACATTCACTGACAACATTCACTCTCTGACAACATTCACTCACTGACAACATTCACTGACAACATTCACTCACTGACAACATTCACTGACAACATTCACTGACTGACAACATTCACTCACTGACAACATTCACTGACAACATTCACTCACTGACAACATTCACTGACAACATTCACTCTCTGACAACATTCACTCACTGACAACATTCACTCACTGACAACATTCACTGACAACATTCACTCTCTGACAACATTCACTCACTGACAACATTCACTCACTGACAACATTCACTGACAACATTCACTCACTGACAACATTCACTGACAACATTCACTCACTGACAACATTCACTGACAACATTCACTGAAAACATTCACTCACTGACAACATTCACTGACAACATTCACTCTCTGACAACATTCACTGACAACATTCACTCACTGACAACATTCACTGACAACATTCACTCACTGACAACATTCACTGACAACATTCACTCACTGACAACATTCACTGACAACATTCACTCACTGACAACATTCACTCACTGACAACATTCACTGACAACATTCACTCACTGACAACATTCACTGACAACATTTACTCACTGACAACATTCAGTCACTGACAACATTCACTGACAACATTCACTCACTGACAACATTCAGTCACTGACAACATTCACTGACAACATTCACTGACAACATTCACTGACAACATTCACTGACAACATTCACTCACTGACAACATTCACTGACAACATTCACTGACAACATTCACTCACTGACAACATTCACTGACAACATTCAATCTCTGACAACAATCACTGACAACATTCACTCTCTGACAACATTCACTGACAACATTCACTCTCTGACAACATTCACTGACAACATTCACTCACTGACAACATTCACTCACTGACAACATTCACTCTCTGACAACATTCACTGACAACATTCACTCTCTGACAACATTCACTGACAACATTCACTCACTGACAACATTAACTCACTGACAACATTCACTCTCTGACAACATTCACTGACAACATTCACTCACTATCAACATTCACTGACAACATTCACTCTCTGACAACATTCACTGACAACATTCACTGACAACATTCGCTCACTGACAACATTCACTGACAACATTCACTCTCTGACAACATTCACTGACAACATTCACTCACTGACAACATTCACTGACAACATTTACTCACTGACAACATTCACTGACAACATTCACTCTCTGACAACATTCACTGACAACATTCACTGACAACATTCACTCTCTGACAACATTCACTGACAACATTCACTGACAACATTCACTCACTGACAACATTCACTCTCTGACAACATTCACTCACTGACAACATTCACTCACTGACAACATTCACTGACAACATTCACTCACTGACAACATTCACTCACTGACAACATTCACTGACTGACAACATTCACTCACTGACAACATTCACTGACAACATTCATTCTCTGACAACATTCACTCACTGACAACATTCACTCACTGACAACATTCACTGACAACATTCACTCACTGACAACATTCACTGACAACATTCACTGACTTACAACATTCACTCACTGACAACATTCACTGACAACATTCACTCACTGACAACATTCACTGACAACATTCACTCACTGACAACATTCACTGACAACATTCACTGACTGACAACATTCACTGACTGACAACATTCACTCACTGACAACATTCACTGTCAACATTCACTCACTGACAACATTCACTGACAACATTCACTCACTGACAACATTCACTGACAACATTCGCTCACTGACAACATTCACTGACAACATTCACTCTCTGACAACATTCACTCACTGACAACATTCACTGACAACATTCACTCACTGACAACATTCACTGACAACATTCGCTCACTGACAACATTCACTGACAACATTCACTCACTGACAACATTCACTGACAACATTCGCTCACTGACAACATTCACTCACTGACAACATTCACTGACAACATTCACTCACTGACAACATTCACTGACAACATTCACTCACTGACAACATTCACTGACAACATTCACTCTCTGACAACATTCACTGACAACATTCACTCACTGACAACATTCACTGACAACATTCACTCACTGACAACATTCACTCACTGACAACATTCACTGACAACATTCACTCTCTGACAACATTCACTGACAACATTCACTGACAACATTCGCTCACTGGCAACATTCACTGACAACATTCACTCTCTGACAACATTCACTCACTGACAACATTCACTGACAACATTCACTCACTGACAACATTCACTGACAACATTCACTCACTGACAACATTCACTGACAACATTCACTCACTGACAACATTCACTGACAACATTCACTCTCTGACAACATTCACTCACTGACAACATTCACTCACTGACAAAATTCACTGACAACATTCACTCACTGACAACATTCACTGACAACATTCACTCACTGACAACATTCAGTCACTGACAACATTCACTGACAACATTCACTCACTGACAACATTCACTGACAACATTCACTGACAACATTCACTCACTGACAACATTCACTGACAACATTCACTCACTGACAACATTCACTGACAACATTCACTCTCTGACAACATTCACTGACAACATTCACTCTCTGACAACATTCACTCTCTGACAACATTCACTCACTGACAACATTCACTCACTGACAACATTCAGTCACTGACAACATTCACTGACAACATTCACTCTCTGACAACATTCACTCACTGACAACATTCACTCACTGACAAAATTCACTGACAACATTCACTGACAACATTCACTCACTGACAACATTCAGTCACTGACAACATTCACTGACAACATTCACTCACTGACAACATTCATTGACAACATTCACTGACAACATTCACTCTCTGACAACATTCACTCACTGACAACATTCACTGACAACATTCACTCACTGACAACATTCACTGACAACATTCACTCTCTGACAACATTCACTGACAACATTCACTCTCTGACAACATTCACTCTCTGACAACATTCACTCACTGACAACATTCACTCACTGAAAACATTCAGTCACTGACAACATTCACTGACAACATTCACTCTCTGACAACATTCACTCACTGACAACATTCACTCACTGACAACATTCACTGACAACATTCACTGACTGACAACATTCACTCACTGACAACATTCACTGACAACATTCACTCTCTGACAACATTCACTCACTGACAACATTCACTGACAACATTCACTCACTGACAACATTCACTGACAACATTCGCTCACTGACAACATTCACTGACAACATTCACTCTCTGACAACATTCACTCACTGACAACATTCACTGACAACATTCACTCACTGACAACATTCACTGACTGACAACATTCACTCACTGACAACATTCACTGACAACATTCACTCACTGACAACATTCACTGACAACATTCACTGACTGACAACATTCACTGACAACATTCACTGACTGACAACATTCACTCACTGACAACATTCACTGACAACATTCACTCACTGACAACATTCACTGACAACATTCGCTCACTGACAACATTCACTGACAACATTCACTCTCTGACAACATTCACTCACTGACAACATTCACTCACTGACAACATTCACTGACAACATTCACTCACTGACAACATTCACTGACAACATTCACTGACTGACAACATTCACTCACTGACAACATTCACTGACAACATTCACTCACTGACAACATTCACTGACAACATTCACTGACTGACAACATTCACTCACTGACAACATTCACTGACAACATTCACTGACTGACAACATTCACTGACAACATTCACTCACTGACAACATTCACTGACAACATTCGCTCACTGACAACATTCACTGACAACATTCACTCTCTGACAACATTCACTCACTGACAACATTCACTGACAACATTCACTCACTGACAACATTCACTGACAACATTCGCTCACTGACAACATTCACTGACAACATTCACTCTCTGACAACATTCACTCACTGACAACATTCACTCACTGACAACATTCACTGACAACATTCGCTCACTGACAACATTCACTGACAACATTCACTCTCTGACAACATTCACTCACTGACAACATTCACTGACAACATTCACTCACTGACAACATTCACTGACAACATTCGCTCACTGACAACATTCACTGACAACATTCACTCTCTGACAACATTCACTCACTGACAACATTCACTCACTGACAACATTCACTGAAAACATTCACTGACTGACAACATTCACTCACTGACAACATTCACTGACAACATTCAATCACTGACAACATTCACTGACAACATTCACTGACTGACAACATTCACTCACTGACAACATTCACTGACAACATTCACTCACTGACAACATTCACTGACAACATTCAGTCACTGACAACATTCACTGACAACATTCGCTCACTGACAACATTCACTGACAACATTCACTCACTGACAACATTCACTGACAACATTCACTGACAACATTCACTCTCTGACAACATTCACTCACTGACAACATTCACTGACAACATTCACTCACTGACAACATTCACTGACAACATTCACTCTCTGACAACATTCACTGACAACATTCACTCACTGACAACATTCACTGACAACATTCACTCACTGACAACATTCACTGACAACATTCGCTCACTGACAACATTCACTGACAACATTCACTCTCTGACAACATTCACTCACTGACAACATTCACTCACTGACAACATTCACTCACTGACAACATTCACTGACAACATTCACTCACTGACAACATTCACTCACTGACAACATTCACTGACAACATTCACTCACTGACAACATTCACTCACTGACAACATTCACTGACAACATTCACTCTCTGACAACATTCACTCACTGACAACATTCACTCACTGACAACATTCACTGACAACATTCACTCACTGACAACATTCACTGACAACATTCACTCACTGACAACATTCACTGACAACATTCACTCACTGACAACATTCACTGACAACATTCACTCACTGACAACATTCACTCACTGACAACATTCACTGACAACATTCACTGAAAACATTCACTCACTGACAACATTCACTGACAACATTCACTCTCTGACAACATTCACTGACAACATTCACTCACTGACAACATTCACTGACAACATTCACTCACTGACAACATTCACTGACAACATTCACTCACTGACAACATTCACTGACAACATTCACTCACTGACAACATTCACTCACTGACAACATTCACTGACAACATTCACTCACTGACAACATTCACTGACAACATTTACTCACTGACAACATTCAGTCACTGACAACATTCACTCACTGACAACATTCAGTCACTGACAACATTCACTGACAACATTCACTGACAACATTCACTCACTGACAACATTCACTGACAACATTCACTGACAACATTCACTCACTGACAACATTCACTGACAACATTCAATCTCTGACAACAATCACTGACAACATTCACTCTCTGACAACATTCACTGACAACATTCACTCTCTGACAACATTCACTGACAACATTCACTCACTGACAACATTCACTCACTGACAACATTCACTCTCTGACAACATTCACTGACAACATTCACTCTCTGACAACATTCACTGACAACATTCACTCACTGACAACATTCACTGACAACATTCGCTCACTGACAACATTCACTGACAACATTCACTCTCTGACAACATTCACTCACTGACAACATTCACTCACTGACAACATTCACTGACAACATTCACTCACTGACAACATTCACTGACAACATTCACTGACAACATTCACTTACAACATTCACTCACTGACAACATTCACTGACAACATTCACTCACTGACAACATTCACTGACAACATTCACTCACTGACAACATTCACTGACAACATTCACTGACTGACAACATTCACTCACTGACAACATTCACTCACTGACAACATTCACTGACAACATTCACTCACTGACAAACATTCACTGACAACATTCGCTCACTGACAACATTCACTGACAACATTCACTCTCTGACAACATTCACTCACTGACAACATTCACTGACAACATTCACTGACTGACAACATTCACTCACTGACAACATTCACTGACAACATTCACTCACTGACAACATTCACTGACAACATTCACTGACTGACAACATTCACTCACTGACAACATTCACTGACAACATTCACTGACTGACAACATTCACTGACAACATTCACTCACTGACAACATTCACTGACAACATTCACTCACTGACAACATTCACTGACAACATTCCCTCACTGACAACATTCACTCACTGACAACATTCACTGACAACATTCACTCACTGACAACATTCACTGACAACATTCACTCACTGACAACATTCACTCACTGACAACATTCACTGACAACATTCACTGACTGACAACATTCACTCACTGACAACATTCACTGACAACATTCACTCACTGACAACATTCACTGACAACATTCGCTCACTGACAACATTCACTCACTGACAACATTCACTGACAACATTCACTCACTGACAACATTCACTGACAACATTCACTCACTGACAACATTCACTGACAACATTCACTCACTGACAACATTCACTGACAATATTCACTCTCTGACAACATTCACTCACTGACAACATTCACTGACAACATTCACTCACTGACAACATTCACTGACAACATTCACTCACTGACAACATTCACTCACTGACAACATTCACTGACAACATTCACTCACTGACAACATTCACTGACAACATTCACTCTCTGACAACATTCACTCACTGACAACATTCACTCACTGACAACATTCACTGACAACATTCACTCACTGACAACATTCACTGACAACATTCACTCACTGACAACATTCACTGACAACATTCACTCACTGACAACATTCACTGACAACATTCACTCTCTGACAACATTCACTCTCTGACAACATTCACTCACTGACAACATTCACTCACTGACAACATTCAGTCACTGACAACATTCACTGACAACATTCACTCTCTGACAACATTCACTCACTGACAACATTCACTCACTGACAAAATTCACTGACAACATTCACTGACAACATTCACTCACTGACAACATTCAGTCACTGACAACATTCACTGACAACATTCACTCACTGACAACATTCATTGACAACATTCACTGACAACATTCACTCTCTGACAACATTCACTCACTGACAACATTCACTGACAACATTCACTCACTGACAACATTCACTGACAACATTCACTCTCTGACAACATTCACTGACAACATTCACTCTCTGACAACATTCACTCTCTGACAACATTCACTCACTGACAACATTCACTCACTGACAACATTCAGTCACTGACAACATTCACTGACAACATTCACTCTCTGACAACATTCACTCACTGACAACATTCACTCACTGACAACATTCACTGACAACATTCACTGACTGACAACATTCACTCACTGACAACATTCACTGACAACATTCACTCTCTGACAACATTCACTCACTGACAACATTCACTCACTGACAACATTCACTGACAACATTCACTCACTGACAACATTCACTGACAACATTCGCTCACTGACAACATTCACTGACAACATTCACTCTCTGACAACATTCACTCACTGACAACATTCACTGACAACATTCACTCACTGACAACATTCACTGACTGACAACATTCACTCACTGACAACATTCACTGACAACATTCACTCACTGACAACATTCACTGACAACATTCACTGACTGACAACATTCACTGACAACATTCACTGACTGACAACATTCACTCACTGACAACATTCACTGACAACATTCACTCACTGACAACATTCACTGACAACATTCGCTCACTGACAACATTCACTGACAACATTCACTCTCTGACAACATTCACTCACTGACAACATTCACTCACTGACAACATTCACTGACAACATTCACTGACTGACAACATTCACTCACTGACAACATTCACTGACAACATTCACTCACTGACAACATTCACTGACAACATTCACTCACTGACAACATTCACTGACAACATTCACTGACTGACAACATTCACTCACTGACAACATTCACTGACAACATTCACTGACTGACAACATTCACTGACAACATTCACTCACTGACAACATTCACTGACAACATTCGCTCACTGACAACATTCACTGACAACATTCACTCTCTGACAACATTCACTCACTGACAACATTCACTGACAACATTCACTCACTGACAACATTCACTGACAACATTCGCTCACTGACAACATTCACTGACAACATTCACTCTCTGACAACATTCACTCACTGACAACATTCACTGACAACATTCACTCACTGACAACATTCACTGACAACATTCGCTCACTGACAACATTCACTGACAACATTCACTCTCTGACAACATTCACTCACTGACAACATTCACTCACTGACAACATTCACTGAAAACATTCACTGACTGACAACATTCACTCACTGACAACATTCACTGACAACATTCAATCACTGACAACATTCACTGACAACATTCACTGACTGACAACATTCACTCACTGACAACATTCACTGACAACATTCACTCACTGACAACATTCACTGACAACATTCAGTCACTGACAACATTCACTGACAACATTCGCTCACTGACAACATTCACTGACAACATTCACTCACTGACAACATTCACTGACAACATTCACTGACAACATTCACTCTCTGACAACATTCACTCACTGACAACATTCACTGACAACATTCACTCACTGACAACATTCACTGACAACATTCACTCTCTGACAACATTCACTGACAACATTCACTCACTGACAACATTCACTGACAACATTCACTCACTGACAACATTCACTGACAACATTCGCTCACTGACAACATTCACTGACAACATTCACTCTCTGACAACATTCACTCACTGACAACATTCACTCACTGACAACATTCACTCACTGACAACATTCACTGACAACATTCACTCACTGACAACATTCACTCACTGACAACATTCACTGACAACATTCACTCACTGACAACATTCACTCACTGACAACATTCACTGACAACATTCACTCTCTGACAACATTCACTCACTGACAACATTCACTGACAACATTCACTCACTGACAACATTCACTGACAACATTCACTCACTGACAACATTCACTGACAACATTCACTCACTGACAACATTCACTGACAACATTCACTCACTGACAACATTCACTCACTGACAACATTCACTGACAACATTCACTGAAAACATTCACTCACTGACAACATTCACTGACAACATTCACTCTCTGACAACATTCACTGACAACATTCACTCACTGACAACATTCACTGACAACATTCACTCACTGACAACATTCACTGACAACATTCACTCACTGACAACATTCACTGACAACATTCACTCACTGACAACATTCACTCACTGACAACATTCACTGACAACATTCACTCACTGACAACATTCACTGACAACATTTACTCACTGACAACATTCAGTCACTGACAACATTCACTGACAACATTCACTGACAACATTCACTCACTGACAACATTCACTGACAACATTCACTGACAACATTCACTCACTGACAACATTCACTGACAACATTCAATCTCTGACAACAATCACTGACAACATTCACTCTCTGACAACATTCACTGACAACATTCACTCTCTGACAACATTCACTGACAACATTCACTCACTGACAACATTCACTCACTGACAACATTCACTCTCTGACAACATTCACTGACAACATTCACTCTCTGACAACATTCACTGACAACATTCACTCACTGACAACATTCACTGACAACATTCGCTCACTGACAACATTCACTGACAACATTCACTCTCTGACAACATTCACTCACTGACAACATTCACTCACTGACAACATTCACTGACAACATTCACTCACTGACAACATTCACTGACAACATTCACTCACTGACAACATTCACTTACAACATTCACTCACTGACAACATTCACTGACAACATTCACTCACTGACAACATTCACTGACAACATTCACTCACTGACAACATTCACTGACAACATTCACTGACTGACAACATTCACTCACTGACAACATTCACTGACAACATTCACTCACTGACAACATTCACTGACAACATTCACTGACTGACAACATTCACTCACTGACAACATTCACTGACAACATTCACTCACTGACAACATTCACTGACAACATTCACTCACTGACAACATTCACTGACAACATTCGCTCACTGACAACATTCACTGACAACATTCACTCACTGACAACATTCACTCACTGACAACATTCACTGACAACATTCACTCACTGACAACATTCACTGACAACATTCTCTGACAACATTCACTGACTGACAACATTCACTCACTGACAACATTCACTGACAACATTCACTCTCTGACAACATTCACTGACAACATTCACTCACTGACAACATTCACTGACAACATTCACTCACTGACAACATTCACTGACAACATTCACTGACTGACAACATTCACTCACTGACAACATTCACTGACAACATTCACTCACTGACAACATTCACTGACAACATTCACTGACTGACAACATTCAATCACTGACAACATTCACTGACAACATTCACTCACTGACAACATTCACTGACAACATTCACTCACTGACAACATTCACTGACAACATTCGCTCACTGACAACATTCACTGACAACATTCACTCACTGACAACATTCACTCACTGACAACATTCACTGACAACATTCACTCACTGACAACATTCACTGACAACATTCACTCACTGACAACATTCACTGACAACATTCTCTGACAACATTCACTGACTGACAACATTAACTCACTGACAACATTCACTGACAACATTCACTCTCTGACAACATTCACTGACAACATTCACTCACTGACAACATTCACTGACAACATTCACTCACTGACAACATTCACTGACAACATTCACTGACTGACAACATTCACTCACTGACAACATTCACTGACAACATTCACTCACTGACAACATTCACTGACAACATTCACTGACTGACAACATTCACTCACTGACAACATTCACTGACAACATTCACTCACTGACAACATTCACTGACAACATTCACTCACTGACAACATTCACTGACAACATTCGCTCACTGACAACATTCACTGACAACATTCACTCACTGACAACATTCACTCACTGACAACATTCACTGACAACATTCACTCACTGACAACATTCACTGACAACATTCTCTGACAACATTCACTGACTGACAACATTCACTCACTGACAACATTCACTGACAACATTCACTCACTGACAACATTCACTGACAACATTCGCTCACTGACAACATTCACTGACAACATTCACTCACTGACAACATTCACTCACTGACAACATTCACTGGCAACATTCACTCACTGACAACATTCACTGACAACATTCACTGACTGACAACATTCACTCACTGACAACATTCACTGACAACATTCACTCACTGACAACATTCACTGACAACATTCGCTCACTGACAACATTCACTGACAACATTCACTCTCTGACAACATTCACTCACTGACAACATTCACTCACTGACAACATTCACTGACAACATTCACTGACTGACAACATTCACTCACTGACAACATTCACTGACAACATTCACTCACTGACAACATTCACTGACAACATTCACTGACAACATTCACTCACTGACAACATTCACTGACAACATTCGCTCACTGACAACATTCACTGACAACATTCACTCACTGACAACATTCACTGACAACATTCACTGACTGACAACATTCACTCACTGACAACATTCACTGACAACATTCACTCACTGACAACATTCACTGACAACATTCGCTCACTGACAACATTCACTGACAACATTCACTCTCTGACAACATTCACTCACTGACAACATTCACTGACAACATTCACTGACTGACAACATTCACTCACTGACAACATTCACTGACAACATTCACTCACTGACAACATTCACTCACTGACAACATTCACTGACAACATTCGCTCACTGACAACATTCACTGACAACATTCACTCACTGACAACATTCACTGACAACATTCACTGACTGACAACATTCACTCACTGACAACATTCACTGACAACATTCACTCACTGACAACATTCACTGACAACATTCCCTCACTGACAACATTCACTCACTGACAACATTCACTGACAACATTCACTCACTGACAACATTCACTGACAACATTCGCTCACTGACAACATTCACTGACAACATTCACTCTCTGACAACATTCACTCACTGACAACATTCACTCACTGACAACATTCACTGACTGACAACATTCACTCACTGACAACATTCACTGACAACATTCACTCTCTGACAACATTCACTCACTGACAACATTCACTCACTGACAACATTCACTGACAACATTCACTCACTGACAACATTCGCTCACTGACAACATTCACTGACAACATTCACTCTCTGACAACATTCACTCACTGACAACATTCACTGACAACATTCACTGACTGACAACATTCACTCACTGACAACATTCACTGACAACATTCACTCACTGACAACATTCACTGACAACATTCACTGACAACATTCACTGACAACATTCACTCACTGACAACATTCACTGACAACATTCGCTCACTGACAACATTCACTGACAACATTCACTCACTGACAACATTCACTGACAACATTCACTGACTGACAACATTCACTCACTGACAACATTCACTGACAACATTCACTCACTGACAACATTCACTGACAACATTCGCTCACTGACAACATTCACTGACAACATTCACTCTCTGACAACATTCACTCACTGACAACATTCACTCACTGACAACATTCACTGACAACATTCACTGACTGACAACATTCACTGACTGACAACATTCACTGACAACATTCACTCACTGACAACATTCACTGACAACATTCACTCACTGACAACATTCACTGACAACATTCACTCTCTGACAACATTCACTCACTGACAACATTCACTGACAACATTCACTCACTGACAACATTCACTGACAACATTCACTCACTGACAACATTCACTGACAACATTCGCTCACTGACAACATTCACTGACAACATTCACTCTCTGACAACATTCACTCACTGACAACATTCACTCACTGACAACATTCACTGACAACATTCACTGACTGACAACATTCACTCACTGACAACATTCACTGACAACATTCACTCTCTGACAACATTCACTGACAACATTCACTCTCTGACAACATTCACTCACTGACAACATTCACTCACTGACAACATTCACTCACTGACAACATTCACTGACAACATTCACTCACTGACAACATTCACTCACTGACAACATTCACTGACAACATTCACTCACTGACAACATTCACTCACTGACAACATTCACTGACAACATTCACTCTCTGACAACATTCACTCACTGACAACATTCACTCACTGACAACATTCACTGACAACATTCACTCACTGACAACATTCACTGACAACATTCACTCACTGACAACATTCACTGACAACATTCACTCACTGACAACATTCACTGACAACATTCACTCACTGACAACATTCACTCACTGACAACATTCACTGACAACATTCACTGAAAACATTCACTCACTGACAACATTCACTGACAACATTCACTCTCTGACAACATTCACTGACAACATTCACTCACTGACAACATTCACTGACAACATTCACTCACTGACAACATTCACTGACAACATTCACTCACTGACAACATTCACTGACAACATTCACTCACTGACAACATTCACTCACTGACAACATTCACTCACTGACAACATTCACTGACAACATTTACTCACTGACAACATTCAGTCACTGACAACATTCACTGACAACATTCACTGACAACATTCACTCACTGACAACATTCACTGACAACATTCACTGACAACATTCACTCACTGACAACATTCACTGACAACATTCAATCTCTGACAACAATCACTGACAACATTCACTCTCTGACAACATTCACTGACAACATTCACTCTCTGACAACATTCACTGACAACATTCACTCACTGACAACATTCACTCACTGACAACATTCACTCTCTGACAACATTCACTGACAACATTCACTCTCTGACAACATTCACTGACAACATTCACTCACTGACAACATTCACTGACAACATTCGCTCACTGACAACATTCACTGACAACATTCACTCTCTGACAACATTCACTCACTGACAACATTCACTCACTGACAACATTCACTGACAACATTCACTCACTGACAACATTCACTGACAACATTCACTCACTGACAACATTCACTTACAACATTCACTCACTGACAACATTCACTGACAACATTCACTCACTGACAACATTCACTGACAACATTCACTGACTGACAACATTCACTCACTGACAACATTCACTGACAACATTCACTCACTGACAACATTCACTGACAACATTCACTGACTGACAACATTCACTCACTGACAACATTCACTGACAACATTCACTCACTGACAACATTCACTGACAACATTCACTCACTGACAACATTCACTGACAACATTCGCTCACTGACAACATTCACTGACAACATTCACTCACTGACAACATTCACTCACTGACAACATTCACTGACAACATTCACTCACTGACAACATTCACTGACAACATTCTCTGACAACATTCACTGACTGACAACATTCACTCACTGACAACATTCACTGACAACATTCACTCTCTGACAACATTCACTGACAACATTCACTCACTGACAACATTCACTGACAACATTCGCTCACTGACAACATTCACTGACAACATTCACTCACTGACAACATTCACTGACAACATTCACTGACTGACAACATTCACTCACTGACAACATTCACTGACAACATTCACTCACTGACAACATTCACTGACAACATTCCCTCACTGACAACATTCACTCACTGACAACATTCACTGACAACATTCACTCACTGACAACATTCACTGACAACATTCGCTCACTGACAACATTCACTGACAACATTCACTCTCTGACAACATTCACTCACTGACAACATTCACTCACTGACAACATTCACTGACTGACAACATTCACTCACTGACAACATTCACTGACAACATTCACTCTCTGACAACATTCACTCACTGACAACATTCACTCACTGACAACATTCACTGACAACATTCACTCACTGACAACATTCGCTCACTGACAACATTCACTGACAACATTCACTCTCTGACAACATTCACTCACTGACAACATTCACTGACAACATTCACTGACTGACAACATTCACTCACTGACAACATTCACTGACAACATTCACTCACTGACAACATTCACTGACAACATTCACTGACAACATTCACTGACAACATTCACTCACTGACAACATTCACTGACAACATTCGCTCACTGACAACATTCACTGACAACATTCACTCACTGACAACATTCACTGACAACATTCACTGACTGACAACATTCACTCACTGACAACATTCACTGACAACATTCACTCACTGACAACATTCACTGACAACATTCGCTCACTGACAACATTCACTGACAACATTCACTCTCTGACAACATTCACTCACTGACAACATTCACTCACTGACAACATTCACTGACAACATTCACTGACTGACAACATTCACTGACTGACAACATTCACTGACAACATTCACTGACTGACAACATTCACTGACAACATTCACTCACTGACAACATTCACTGACAACATTCACTCTCTGACAACATTCACTCACTGACAACATTCACTGACAACATTCACTCACTGACAACATTCACTGACAACATTCACTCACTGACAACATTCACTGACAACATTCGCTCACTGACAACATTCACTGACAACATTCACTCTCTGACAACATTCACTCACTGACAACATTCACTCACTGACAACATTCACTGACAACATTCACTGACTGACAACATTCACTCACTGACAACATTCACTGACAACATTCACTCTCTGACAACATTCACTGACAACATTCACTCTCTGACAACATTCACTCACTGACAACATTCACTCACTGACAACATTCACTCACTGACAACATTCACTGACAACATTCACTCACTGACAACATTCACTCACTGACAACATTCACTGACAACATTCACTCACTGACAACATTCACTCACTGACAACATTCACTGACAACATTCACTCTCTGACAACATTCACTCACTGACAACATTCACTCACTGACAACATTCACTGACAACATTCACTCACTGACAACATTCACTGACAACATTCACTCACTGACAACATTCACTGACAACATTCACTCACTGACAACATTCACTGACAACATTCACTCACTGACAACATTCACTCACTGACAACATTCACTGACAACATTCACTGAAAACATTCACTCACTGACAACATTCACTGACAACATTCACTCTCTGACAACATTCACTGACAACATTCACTCACTGACAACATTCACTGACAACATTCACTCACTGACAACATTCACTGACAACATTCACTCACTGACAACATTCACTGACAACATTCACTCACTGACAACATTCACTCACTGACAACATTCACTGACAACATTCACTCACTGACAACATTCACTGACAACATTTACTCACTGACAACATTCAGTCACTGACAACATTCACTGACAACATTCACTGACAACATTCACTCACTGACAACATTCACTGACAACATTCACTGACAACATTCACTCACTGACAACATTCACTGACAACATTCAATCTCTGACAACAATCACTGACAACATTCACTCTCTGACAACATTCACTGACAACATTCACTCTCTGACAACATTCACTGACAACATTCACTCACTGACAACATTCACTCACTGACAACATTCACTCTCTGACAACATTCACTGACAACATTCACTCTCTGACAACATTCACTGACAACATTCACTCACTGACAACATTCACTGACAACATTCGCTCACTGACAACATTCACTGACAACATTCACTCTCTGACAACATTCACTCACTGACAACATTCACTCACTGACAACATTCACTGACAACATTCACTCACTGACAACATTCACTGACAACATTCACTCACTGACAACATTCACTTACAACATTCACTCACTGACAACATTCACTGACAACATTCACTCACTGACAACATTCACTGACAACATTCACTGACTGACAACATTCACTCACTGACAACATTCACTGACAACATTCACTCACTGACAACATTCACTGACAACATTCACTGACTGACAACATTCACTCACTGACAACATTCACTGACAACATTCACTCACTGACAACATTCACTGACAACATTCACTCACTGACAACATTCACTGACAACATTCGCTCACTGACAACATTCACTGACAACATTCACTCACTGACAACATTCACTCACTGACAACATTCACTGACAACATTCACTCACTGACAACATTCACTGACAACATTCTCTGACAACATTCACTGACTGACAACATTCACTCACTGACAACATTCACTGACAACATTCACTCTCTGACAACATTCACTGACAACATTCACTCACTGACAACATTCACTGACAACATTCACTCACTGACAACATTCACTGACAACATTCACTGACTGACAACATTCACTCACTGACAACATTCACTGACAACATTCACTCACTGACAACATTCACTGACAACATTCACTGACTGACAACATTCAATCACTGACAACATTCACTGACAACATTCACTCACTGACAACATTCACTGACAACATTCACTCACTGACAACATTCACTGACAACATTCGCTCACTGACAACATTCACTGACAACATTCACTCACTGACAACATTCACTCACTGACAACATTCACTGACAACATTCACTCACTGACAACATTCACTGACAACATTCACTCACTGACAACATTCACTGACAACATTCTCTGACAACATTCACTGACTGACAACATTCACTCACTGACAACATTCACTGACAACATTCACTCTCTGACAACATTCACTGACAACATTCACTCACTGACAACATTCACTGACAACATTCACTCACTGACAACATTCACTGACAACATTCACTGACTGACAACATTCACTCACTGACAACATTCACTGACAACATTCACTCACTGACAACATTCACTGACAACATTCACTGACTGACAACATTCACTCACTGACAACATTCACTGACAACATTCACTCACTGACAACATTCACTGACAACATTCACTCACTGACAACATTCACTGACAACATTCGCTCACTGACAACATTCACTGACAACATTCACTCACTGACAACATTCACTCACTGACAACATTCACTGACAACATTCACTCACTGACAACATTCACTGACAACATTCTCTGACAACATTCACTGACTGACAACATTCACTCACTGACAACATTCACTGACAACATTCACTCACTGACAACATTCACTGACAACATTCGCTCACTGACAACATTCACTGACAACATTCACTCACTGACAACATTCACTCACTGACAACATTCACTGGCAACATTCACTCACTGACAACATTCACTGACAACATTCACTGACTGACAACATTCACTCACTGACAACATTCACTGACAACATTCACTCACTGACAACATTCACTGACAACATTCGCTCACTGACAACATTCACTGACAACATTCACTCTCTGACAACATTCACTCACTGACAACATTCACTCACTGACAACATTCACTGACAACATTCACTGACTGACAACATTCACTCACTGACAACATTCACTGACAACATTCACTCACTGACAACATTCACTGACAACATTCACTGACAACATTCACTGACAACATTCACTCACTGACAACATTCACTGACAACATTCGCTCACTGACAACATTCACTGACAACATTCACTCACTGACAACATTCACTGACAACATTCACTGACTGACAACATTCACTCACTGACAACATTCACTGACAACATTCACTCACTGACAACATTCACTGACAACATTCGCTCACTGACAACATTCACTGACAACATTCACTCTCTGACAACATTCACTCACTGACAACATTCACTGACAACATTCACTGACTGACAACATTCACTCACTGACAACATTCACTGACAACATTCACTCACTGACAACATTCACTCACTGACAACATTCACTGACAACATTCGCTCACTGACAACATTCACTGACAACATTCACTCACTGACAACATTCACTGACAACATTCACTGACTGACAACATTCACTCACTGACAACATTCACTGACAACATTCACTCACTGACAACATTCACTGACAACATTCCCTCACTGACAACATTCACTCACTGACAACATTCACTGACAACATTCACTCACTGACAACATTCACTGACAACATTCGCTCACTGACAACATTCACTGACAACATTCACTCTCTGACAACATTCACTCACTGACAACATTCACTCACTGACAACATTCACTGACTGACAACATTCACTCACTGACAACATTCACTGACAACATTCACTCTCTGACAACATTCACTCACTGACAACATTCACTCACTGACAACATTCACTGACAACATTCACTCACTGACAACATTCGCTCACTGACAACATTCACTGACAACATTCACTCTCTGACAACATTCACTCACTGACAACATTCACTGACAACATTCACTCACTGACAACATTCACTGACAACATTCACTGACAACATTCACTGACAACATTCACTCACTGACAACATTCACTGACAACATTCGCTCACTGACAACATTCACTGACAACATTCACTCACTGACAACATTCACTGACAACATTCACTGACTGACAACATTCACTCACTGACAACATTCACTGACAACATTCACTCACTGACAACATTCACTGACAACATTCGCTCACTGACAACATTCACTGACAACATTCACTCTCTGACAACATTCACTCACTGACAACATTCACTCACTGACAACATTCACTGACAACATTCACTGACTGACAACATTCACTGACTGACAACATTCACTGACAACATTCACTCACTGACAACATTCACTGACAACATTCACTCACTGACAACATTCACTGACAACATTCACTCTCTGACAACATTCACTCACTGACAACATTCACTGACAACATTCACTCACTGACAACATTCACTGACAACATTCACTCACTGACAACATTCACTGACAACATTCGCTCACTGACAACATTCACTGACAACATTCACTCTCTGACAACATTCACTCACTGACAACATTCACTCACTGACAACATTCACTGACAACATTCACTGACTGACAACATTCACTCACTGACAACATTCACTGACAACATTCACTCTCTGACAACATTCACTCACTGACAACATTCACTCACTGACAACATTCACTGACAACATTCACTCACTGACAACATTCACTGACAACATTCGCTCACTGACAACATTCACTGACAACATTCACTCTCTGACAACATTCACTCACTGACAACATTCACTCACTGACAACATTCACTGACAACATTCACTCACTGACAACATTCACTGACAACATTCACTCACTGACAACATTCACTGACAACATTCACTCACTGACAACATTCACTCACTGACAACATTCACTGACAACATTCACTCACTGACAACATTCACTGACAACATTCACTCACTGACAACATTCACTGACAACATTCGCTCACTGACAACATTCACTGACAACATTCACTCTCTGACAACATTCACTCACTGACAACATTCACTGACAACATTCACTCACTGACAACATTCACTCACTGACAACATTCACTGACAACATTCACTCACTGACAACATTCACTGACAACATTCACTCACTGACAACATTCACTCACTGACAACATTCACTAACAACATTCGCTCACTGACAACATTCACTGACAACATTCACTCACTGACAACATTCACTGACAACATTCACTGACTGACAACATTTACTCACTGACAACATTCACTGACAACATTCACTCACTGACAACATTCACTGACAACATTCACTCACTGACAACATTCACTGACAACATTCGCTCACTGACAACATTCACTGACAACATTCACTCTCTGACAACATTCACTCACTGACAACATTCACTGACAACATTCACTCACTGACAACATTCACTGACAACATTCACTCACTGACAACATTCACTCACTGACAACATTCACTGACAACATTCACTCACTGACAACATTCACTGACAACATTCACTCACTGACAACATTCACTGACACCATTCACTCACTGACAACATTCACTGACAACATTCGCTCACTGACAACATTCACTGACAACATTCACTCTCTGACAACATTCACTCACTGACAACATTCACTGACAACATTCACTCACTGACAACATTCACTGACAACATTCACTCACTGACAACATTCACTCACTGACAACATTCACTGACAACATTCACTCACTGACAACATTCACTGACAACATTCACTCACTGACAACATTCACTGACAACATTCGCTCACTGACAACATTCACTGACAACATTCACTCTCTGACAACATTCACTCACTGACAACATTCACTCACTGACAACATTCACTGACAACATTCACTGACTGACAACATTCACTCACTGACAACATTCACTGACAACATTCACTCTCTGACAACATTCACTCACTGACAACATTCACTCACTGACAACATTCACTGACAACATTCACTCACTGACAACATTCACTGACAACATTCGCTCACTGACAACATTCACTGACAACATTCACTCTCTGACAACATTCACTCACTGACAACATTCACTCACTGACAACATTCACTGACAACATTCACTCACTGACAACATTCACTGACAACATTAACTGACTGACAACATTCACTCACTGACAACATTCACTGACAACATTCACTCACTGACAACATTCACTGACAACATTCACTCACTGACAACATTCACTGACAACATTCGCTCACTGACAACATTCACTGACAACATTCACTCTCTGACAACATTCACTCACTGACAACATTCACTGACAACATTCACTCACTGACAACATTCACTGACAACATTCACTCACTGACAACATTCACTCACTGACAACATTCACTGACAACATTAACTCACTGACAACATTCACTGACAACATTCACTCACTGACAACATTCACTGACAACATTCGCTCACTGACAACATTCACTGACAACATTCACTCTCTGACAACATTCACTCACTGACAACATTCACTCACTGACAACATTCACTGACAACATTCACTGACAACATTCACTCACTGACAACATTCACTGACAACATTCACTCTCTGACAACATTCACTCACTGACAACATTCACTCACTGACAACATTCACTGACAACATTCACTCACTGACAACATTCACTGACAACATTCACTCACTGACAACATTCACTGACAACATTCGCTCACTGACAACATTCACTGACAACATTCACTCTCTGACAACATTCACTCACTGACAACATTCACTGACAACATTCACTCACTGACAACATTCACTGACAACATTCACTCACTGACAACATTCACTCACTGACAACATTCACTGACAACATTCACTCACTGACAACATTCACTGACAACATTCACTCACTGACAACATTCACTGACAACATTCGCTCACTGACAACATTCACTGACAACATTCACTCTCTGACAACATTCACTCACTGACAACATTCACTCACTGACAACATTCACTGACAACATTCACTGACAACATTCACTCACTGACAACATTCACTGACAACATTCACTCTCTGACAACATTCACTCACTGACAACATTCACTCACTGACAACATTCACTGACAACATTCACTGACAACATTCACTCACTGACAACATTCACTGACAACATTCACTCACTGACAACATTCACTGACAACATTCACTCTCTGACAACATTCACTGACAACATTCACTCTCTGACAACATTCACTCTCTGACAACATTCACTCACTGACAACATTCACTCACTGACAACATTCAGTCACTGACAACATTCACTGACAACATTCACTCTCTGACAACATTCACTCACTGACAACATTCACTCACTGACAACATTCACTGACAACATTCACTGACTGACAACATTCACTCACTGACAACATTCACTGACAACATTCACTCACTGACAACATTCACTGACAACATTCAGTCACTGACAACATTCACTGACAACATTCGCTCACTGACAACATTCACTGACAACATTCACTCACTGACAACATTCACTGACAACATTCACTGACAACATTCACTCTCTGACAACATTCACTCACTGACAACATTCACTGACAACATTCACTCACTGACAACATTCACTGACAACATTCAATCTCTGACAACAATCACTGACAACATTCACTCTCTGACAACATTCACTGACAACATTCACTCTCTGACAACATTCACTGACAACATTCACTCACTGACAACATTCACTCACTGACAACATTCACTCTCTGACAACATTCACTGACAACATTCACTCTCTGACAACATTCACTGACAACATTCACTCACTGACAACATTCACTGACAACATTCGCTCACTGACAACATTCACTGACAACATTCACTCTCTGACAACATTCACTCACTGACAACATTCACTCACTGACAACATTCACTGACAACATTCACTCACTGACAACATTCACTGACAACATTCACTCACTGACAACATTCACTTACAACATTCACTCACTGACAACATTCACTGACAACATTCACTCACTGACAACATTCACTGACAACATTCACTCACTGACAACATTCACTGACAACATTCACTGACTGACAACATTCACTCACTGACAACATTCACTGACAACATTCACTCACTGACAACATTCACTGACAACATTCACTGACTGACAACATTCACTCACTGACAACATTCACTGACAACATTCACTCACTGACAACATTCACTGACAACATTCACTCACTGACAACATTCACTGACAACATTCGCTCACTGACAACATTCAATCTCTGACAACAATCACTGACAACATTCACTCTCTGACAACATTCACTGACAACATTCACTCTCTGACAACATTCACTGACAACATTCACTCACTGACAACATTCACTCACTGACAACATTCACTCTCTGACAACATTCACTGACAACATTCACTCTCTGACAACATTCACTGACAACATTCACTCACTGACAACATTAACTCACTGACAACATTCACTCTCTGACAACATTCACTGACAACATTCACTCACTATCAACATTCACTGACAACATTCACTCTCTGACAACATTCACTGACAACATTCACTGACAACATTCGCTCACTGACAACATTCACTGACAACATTCACTCTCTGACAACATTCACTGACAACATTCACTCACTGACAACATTCACTGACAACATTCACTCACTGACAACATTCACTGACAACATTTACTCACTGACAACATTCACTGACAACATTCACTCTCTGACAACATTCACTGACAACATTCACTGACAACATTCACTCTCTGACAACATTCACTGACAACATTCACTGACAACATTCACTCACTGACAACATTCACTCTCTGACAACATTCACTCACTGACAACATTCACTCACTGACAACATTCACTGACAACATTCACTGACAACATTCACTCTCTGACAACATTCACTGACAACATTCACTCACTGACAACATTCACTGACAACATTCACTCACTGACAACATTCACTCACTGACAACATTCACTGACAACATTCACTCTCTGACAACATTCACTGACAACATTCACTGACAACATTCGCTCACTGACAACATTCACTGACAACATTCACTCTCTGACAACATTCACTCACTGACAACATTCACTGACAACATTCACTGACTGACAACATTCACTCACTGACAACTTTCACTGACAACATTCACTCACTGACAACATTCACTGACAACATTCACTGACAACATTCACTCTCTGACAACATTCACTCACTGACAACATTCACTCACTGACAACATTCACTGACAACATTCGCTCACTGACAAACATTCACTGACAACATTCGCTCACTGACAACATTCACTGACAACATTCACTCTCTGACAACATTCACTCACTGACAACATTCACTCACTGACAACATTCACTGACAACATTCACTGACTGACAACATTCACTCACTGACAACATTCACTGACAACAATCACTCACTGACAACATTCACTGACAACATTCACTGACTGACAACATTCACTCACTGACAACATTCACTGACAACATTCACTGACTGACAACATTCACTGACAACATTCACTCACTGACAACATTCACTGACAACATTCACTCACTGACAACATTCACTGACAACATTCCCTCACTGACAACATTCACTCACTGACAACATTCACTGACAACATTCACTCACTGACAACATTCACTGACAACATTCACTCACTGACAACATTCACTGACAACATTCACTGACTGACAACATTCACTCACTGACAACATTCACTGACAACATTCACTCACTGACAACATACACTGACAACATTCGCTCACTGACAACATTCACTCACTGACAACATTCACTGACAACATTCACTCACTGACAACATTCACTGACAACATTCACTCACTGACAACATTCACTGACAACATTCACTCACTGACAACATTCACTGACAATATTCACTCTCTGACAACATTCACTCACTGACAACATTCACTGACAACATTCACTCACTGACAACATTCACTGACAACATTCACTCACTGACAACATTCACTGACAACATTCACTCACTGACAACATTCACTGACAACATTCACTCTCTGACAACATTCACTCACTGACAACATTCACTCACTGACAACATTCACTGACAACATTCACTCACTGACAACATTCACTGACAACATTCACTCACTGACAACATTCACTGACAACATTCACTCACTGACAACATTCACTGACAACATTCACTCTCTGACAACATTCACTGACAACATTCACTCTCTGACAACATTCACTGACAACATTCACTCACTGACAACATTCACTCACTGACAACATTCACTCTCTGACAACATTCACTGACAACATTCACTCTCTGACAACATTCACTGACAACATTCACTCACTGACAACATTAACTCACTGACAACATTCACTCTCTGACAACATTCACTGACAACATTCACTCACTATCAACATTCACTGACAACATTCACTCTCTGACAACATTCACTGACAACATTCACTGACAACATTCGCTCACTGACAACATTCACTGACAACATTCACTCTCTGACAACATTCACTGACAACATTCACTCACTGACAACATTCACTGACAACATTCACTCACTGACAACATTCACTGACAACATTTACTCACTGACAACATTCACTGACAACATTCACTCTCTGACAACATTCACTGACAACATTCACTGACAACATTCACTCTCTGACAACATTCACTGACAACATTCACTGACAACATTCACTCACTGACAACATTCACTCTCTGACAACATTCACTCACTGACAACATTCACTCACTGACAACATTCACTGACAACATTCACTCACTGACAACATTCACTCACTGACAACATTCACTGACTGACAACATTCACTCACTGACAACATTCACTGACAACATTCATTCTCTGACAACATTCACTCACTGACAACATTCACTCACTGACAACATTCACTGACAACATTCACTCACTGACAACATTCACTGACAACATTCACTGACTTACAACATTCACTCACTGACAACATTCACTGACAACATTCACTCACTGACAACATTCACTGACAACATTCACTCACTGACAACATTCACTGACAACATTCACTGACTGACAACATTCACTGACTGACAACATTCACTCACTGACAACATTCACTGTCAACATTCACTCACTGACAACATTCACTGACAACATTCACTCACTGACAACATTCACTGACAACATTCGCTCACTGACAACATTCACTGACAACATTCACTCTCTGACAACATTCACTCACTGACAACATTCACTGACAACATTCACTCACTGACAACATTCACTGACAACATTCGCTCACTGACAACATTCACTGACAACATTCACTCACTGACAACATTCACTGACAACATTCGCTCACTGACAACATTCACTCACTGACAACATTCACTGACAACATTCACTCACTGACAACATTCACTGACAACATTCACTGACAACATTCACTCACTGACAACATTCACTGACAACATTCACTCTCTGACAACATTCACTGACAACATTCACTCACTGACAACATTCACTGACAACATTCACTCACTGACAACATTCACTCACTGACAACATTCACTGACAACATTCACTCTCTGACAACATTCACTGACAACATTCACTGACAACATTCGCTCACTGGCAACATTCACTGACAACATTCACTCTCTGACAACATTCACTCACTGACAACATTCACTGACAACATTCACTCACTGACAACATTCACTGACAACATTCACTCACTGACAACATTCACTGACAACATTCACTCACTGACAACATTCACTCACTGACAACATTCACTGACAACATTCACTCTCTGACAACATTCACTCACTGACAACATTCACTCACTGACAAAATTCACTGACAACATTCACTCACTGACAACATTCACTGACAACATTCACTCACTGACAACATTCAGTCACTGACAACATTCACTGACAACATTCACTCACTGACAACATTCACTGACAACATTCACTGACAACATTCACTCACTGACAACATTCACTGACAACATTCACTCACTGACAACATTCACTGACAACATTCACTCTCTGACAACATTCACTGACAACATTCACTCTCTGACAACATTCACTCTCTGACAACATTCACTCACTGACAACATTCACTCACTGACAACATTCAGTCACTGACAACATTCACTGACAACATTCACTCTCTGACAACATTCACTCACTGACAACATTCACTCACTGACAAAATTCACTGACAACATTCACTGACAACATTCACTCACTGACAACATTCAGTCACTGACAACATTCACTGACAACATTCACTCACTGACAACATTCATTGACAACATTCACTGACAACATTCACTCTCTGACAACATTCACTCACTGACAACATTCACTGACAACATTCACTCACTGACAACATTCACTGACAACATTCACTCTCTGACAACATTCACTGACAACATTCACTCTCTGACAACATTCACTCTCTGACAACATTCACTCACTGACAACATTCACTCACTGACAACATTCAGTCACTGACAACATTCACTGACAACATTCACTCTCTGACAACATTCACTCACTGACAACATTCACTCACTGACAACATTCACTGACAACATTCACTGACTGACAACATTCACTCACTGACAACATTCACTGACAACATTCACTCTCTGACAACATTCACTCACTGACAACATTCACTGACAACATTCACTCACTGACAACATTCACTGACAACATTCGCTCACTGACAACATTCACTGACAACATTCACTCTCTGACAACATTCACTCACTGACAACATTCACTGACAACATTCACTCACTGACAACATTCACTGACTGACAACATTCACTCACTGACAACATTCACTGACAACATTCACTCACTGACAACATTCACTGACAACATTCACTGACTGACAACATTCACTGACAACATTCACTGACTGACAACATTCACTCACTGACAACATTCACTGACAACATTCACTCACTGACAACATTCACTGACAACATTCGCTCACTGACAACATTCACTGACAACATTCACTCTCTGACAACATTCACTCACTGACAACATTCACTCACTGACAACATTCACTGACAACATTCACTGACTGACAACATTCACTCACTGACAACATTCACTGACAACATTCACTCACTGACAACATTCACTGACAACATTCACTCACTGACAACATTCACTGACAACATTCACTGACTGACAACATTCACTCACTGACAACATTCACTGACAACATTCACTGACTGACAACATTCACTGACAACATTCACTCACTGACAACATTCACTGACAACATTCGCTCACTGACAACATTCACTGACAACATTCACTCTCTGACAACATTCACTCACTGACAACATTCACTGACAACATTCACTCACTGACAACATTCACTGACAACATTCGCTCACTGACAACATTCACTGACAACATTCACTCTCTGACAACATTCACTCACTGACAACATTCACTCACTGACAACATTCACTGACAACATTCGCTCACTGACAACATTCACTGACAACATTCACTCTCTGACAACATTCACTCACTGACAACATTCACTGACAACATTCACTCACTGACAACATTCACTGACAACATTCGCTCACTGACAACATTCACTGACAACATTCACTCTCTGACAACATTCACTCACTGACAACATTCACTCACTGACAACATTCACTGAAAACATTCACTGACTGACAACATTCACTCACTGACAACATTCACTGACAACATTCAATCACTGACAACATTCACTGACAACATTCACTGACTGACAACATTCACTCACTGACAACATTCACTGACAACATTCACTCACTGACAACATTCACTGACAACATTCAGTCACTGACAACATTCACTGACAACATTCGCTCACTGACAACATTCACTGACAACATTCACTCACTGACAACATTCACTGACAACATTCACTGACAACATTCACTCTCTGACAACATTCACTCACTGACAACATTCACTGACAACATTCACTCACTGACAACATTCACTGACAACATTCACTCTCTGACAACATTCACTGACAACATTCACTCACTGACAACATTCACTGACAACATTCACTCACTGACAACATTCACTGACAACATTCGCTCACTGACAACATTCACTGACAACATTCACTCACTGACAACATTCACTCACTGACAACATTCACTCACTGACAACATTCACTGACAACATTCACTCACTGACAACATTCACTCACTGACAACATTCACTGACAACATTCACTCTCTGACAACATTCACTCACTGACAACATTCACTCACTGACAACATTCACTGACAACATTCACTCACTGACAACATTCACTGACAACATTCACTCACTGACAACATTCACTGACAACATTCACTCACTGACAACATTCACTCACTGACAACATTCACTGACAACATTCACTGAAAACATTCACTCACTGACAACATTCACTGACAACATTCACTCTCTGACAACATTCACTGACAACATTCACTCACTGACAACATTCACTGACAACATTCACTCACTGACAACATTCACTGACAACATTCACTCACTGACAACATTCACTGACAACATTCACTCACTGACAACATTCACTCACTGACAACATTCACTGACAACATTCACTCACTGACAACATTCACTGACAACATTTACTCACTGACAACATTCAGTCACTGACAACATTCACTGACAACATTCACTGACAACATTCACTCACTGACAACATTCACTGACAACATTCACTGACAACATTCACTCACTGACAACATTCACTGACAACATTCAATCTCTGACAACAATCACTGACAACATTCACTCTCTGACAACATTCACTGACAACATTCACTCTCTGACAACATTCACTGACAACATTCACTCACTGACAACATTCACTCACTGACAACATTCACTCTCTGACAACATTCACTGACAACATTCACTCTCTGACAACATTCACTGACAACATTCACTCACTGACAACATTCACTGACAACATTCGCTCACTGACAACATTCACTGACAACATTCACTCTCTGACAACATTCACTCACTGACAACATTCACTCACTGACAACATTCACTGACAACATTCACTCACTGACAACATTCACTGACAACATTCACTCACTGACAACATTCACTTACAACATTCACTCACTGACAACATTCACTGACAACATTCACTCACTGACAACATTCACTGACAACATTCACTCACTGACAACATTCACTGACAACATTCACTGACTGACAACATTCACTCACTGACAACATTCACTGACAACATTCACTCACTGACAACATTCACTGACAACATTCACTGACTGACAACATTCACTCACTGACAACATTCACTGACAACATTCACTCACTGACAACATTCACTGACAACATTCACTCACTGACAACATTCACTGACAACATTCGCTCACTGACAACATTCACTGACAACATTCACTCACTGACAACATTCACTCACTGACAACATTCACTGACAACATTCACTCACTGACAACATTCACTGACAACATTCTCTGACAACATTCACTGACTGACAACATTCACTCACTGACAACATTCACTGACAACATTCACTCTCTGACAACATTCACTGACAACATTCACTCACTGACAACATTCACTGACAACATTCACTCACTGACAACATTCACTGACAACATTCACTGACTGACAACATTCACTCACTGACAACATTCACTGACAACATTCACTCACTGACAACATTCACTGACAACATTCACTGACTGACAACATTCAATCACTGACAACATTCACTGACAACATTCACTCACTGACAACATTCACTGACAACATTCACTCACTGACAACATTCACTGACAACATTCGCTCACTGACAACATTCACTGACAACATTCACTCACTGACAACATTCACTCACTGACAACATTCACTGACAACATTCACTCACTGACAACATTCACTGACAACATTCACTCACTGACAACATTCACTGACAACATTCTCTGACAACATTCACTCACTGACAACATTCACTCACTGACAACATTCACTGACAACATTCACTCTCTGACAACATTCACTGACAACATTCACTCACTGACAACATTCACTGACAACATTCACTCACTGACAACATTCACTGACAACATTCACTGACTGACAACATTCACTCACTGACAACATTCACTGACAACATTCACTCACTGACAACATTCACTGACAACATTCACTGACTGACAACATTCACTCACTGACAACATTCACTGACAACATTCACTCACTGACAACATTCACTGACAACATTCACTCACTGACAACATTCACTGACAACATTCGCTCACTGACAACATTCACTGACAACATTCTCTGACAACATTCACTGACTGACAACATTCACTCACTGACAACATTCACTGACAACATTCACTCACTGACAACATTCACTGACAACATTCGCTCACTGACAACATTCACTGACAACATTCACTCACTGACAACATTCACTCACTGACAACATTCACTGGCAACATTCACTCACTGACAACATTCACTGACAACATTCACTGACTGACAACATTCACTCACTGACAACATTCACTGACAACATTCACTCACTGACAACATTCACTGACAACATTCGCTCACTGACAACATTCACTGACAACATTCACTCTCTGACAACATTCACTCACTGACAACATTCACTCACTGACAACATTCACTGACAACATTCACTGACTGACAACATTCACTCACTGACAACATTCACTGACAACATTCACTCTCTGACAACATTCACTCACTGACAACATTCACTCACTGACAACATTCACTGACAACATTCACTCACTGACAACATTCACTGACAACATTCGCTCACTGACAACATTCACTGACAACATTCACTCTCTGACAAAATTCACTCACTGACAACATTCACTCACTGACAACATTCACTGACAACATTCACTCACTGACAACATTCACTGACAACATTCACTCACTGACAACATTCACTGACAACATTCACTCACTGACAACATTCACTCACTGACAACATTCACTGACAACATTCACTCACTGACAACATTCACTGACAACATTCACTCACTGACAACATTCACTGACAACATTCGCTCACTGACAACATTCACTGACAACATTCACTCTCTGACAACATTCACTCACTGACAACATTCACTGACAACATTCACTCACTGACAACATTCACTCACTGACAACATTCACTGACAACATTCACTCACTGACAACATTCACTGACAACATTCACTCACTGACAACATTCACTCACTGACAACATTCACTAACAACATTCGCTCACTGACAACATTCACTGACAACATTCACTCACTGACAACATTCACTGACAACATTCACTGACTGACAACATTCACTCACTGACAACATTCACTGACAACATTCACTCACTGACAACATTCACTGACAACATTCACTCACTGACAACATTCACTGACAACATTCGCTCACTGACAACATTCACTGACAACATTCACTCTCTGACAACATTCACTGACAACATTCACTCACTGACAACATTCACTGACAACATTCACTCACTGACAACATTCACTCACTGACAACATTCACTGACAACATTCACTCACTGACAACATTCACTGACAACATTCACTCACTGACAACATTCACTGACACCATTCACTCACTGACAACATTCACTGACAACATTCGCTCACTGACAACATTCACTGACAACATTCACTCTCTGACAACATTCACTCACTGACAACATTCACTGACAACATTCACTCACTGACAACATTCACTGACAACATTCACTCACTGACAACATTCACTGACAACATTCACTCACTGACAACATTCACTGACAACATTCGCTCACTGACAACATTCACTGACAACATTCACTCTCTGACAACATTCACTCACTGACAACATTCACTCACTGACAACATTCACTGACAACATTCACTGACTGACAACATTCACTCACTGACAACATTCACTGACAACATTCACTCTCTGACAACATTCACTCACTGACAACATTCACTCACTGACAACATTCACTGACAACATTCACTCACTGACAACATTCACTGACAACATTCACTCACTGACAACATTCACTCACTGACAACATTCACTGACAACATTCACTCACTGACAACATTCACTGACAACATTTACTCACTGACAACATTCAGTCACTGACAACATTCACTGACAACATTCACTGACAACATTCACTCACTGACAACATTCACTGACAACATTCACTGACAACATTCACTCACTGACAACATTCACTGACAACATTCAATCTCTGACAACAATCACTGACAACATTCACTCTCTGACAACATTCACTGACAACATTCACTCTCTGACAACATTCACTGACAACATTCACTCACTGACAACATTCACTCACTGACAACATTCACTCTCTGACAACATTCACTGACAACATTCACTCTCTGACAACATTCACTGACAACATTCACTCACTGACAACATTCACTGACAACATTCGCTCACTGACAACATTCACTGACAACATTCACTCTCTGACAACATTCACTCACTGACAACATTCACTCACTGACAACATTCACTGACAACATTCACTCACTGACAACATTCACTGACAACATTCACTCACTGACAACATTCACTTACAACATTCACTCACTGACAACATTCACTGACAACATTCACTCACTGACAACATTCACTGACAACATTCACTGACTGACAACATTCACTCACTGACAACATTCACTGACAACATTCACTCACTGACAACATTCACTGACAACATTCACTGACTGACAACATTCACTCACTGACAACATTCACTGACAACATTCACTCACTGACAACATTCACTGACAACATTCACTCACTGACAACATTCACTGACAACATTCGCTCACTGACAACATTCACTGACAACATTCACTCACTGACAACATTCACTCACTGACAACATTCACTGACAACATTCACTCACTGACAACATTCACTGACAACATTCTCTGACAACATTCACTGACTGACAACATTCACTCACTGACAACATTCACTGACAACATTCACTCTCTGACAACATTCACTGACAACATTCACTCACTGACAACATTCACTGACAACATTCACTCACTGACAACATTCACTGACAACATTCACTGACTGACAACATTCACTCACTGACAACATTCACTGACAACATTCACTCACTGACAACATTCACTGACAACATTCACTGACTGACAACATTCAATCACTGACAACATTCACTGACAACATTCACTCACTGACAACATTCACTGACAACATTCACTCACTGACAACATTCACTGACAACATTCGCTCACTGACAACATTCACTGACAACATTCACTCACTGACAACATTCACTCACTGACAACATTCACTGACAACATTCACTCACTGACAACATTCACTGACAACATTCACTCACTGACAACATTCACTGACAACATTCTCTGACAACATTCACTGACTGACAACATTCACTCACTGACAACATTCACTGACAACATTCACTCTCTGACAACATTCACTGACAACATTCACTCACTGACAACATTCACTGACAACATTCACTCACTGACAACATTCACTGACAACATTCACTGACTGACAACATTCACTCACTGACAACATTCACTGACAACATTCACTCACTGACAACATTCACTGACAACATTCACTGACTGACAACATTCACTCACTGACAACATTCACTGACAACATTCACTCACTGACAACATTCACTGACAACATTCACTCACTGACAACATTCACTGACAACATTCGCTCACTGACAACATTCACTGACAACATTCACTCACTGACAACATTCACTCACTGACAACATTCACTGACAACATTCACTCACTGACAACATTCACTGACAACATTCTCTGACAACATTCACTGACTGACAACATTCACTCACTGACAACATTCACTGACAACATTCACTCACTGACAACATTCACTGACAACATTCGCTCACTGACAACATTCACTGACAACATTCACTCACTGACAACATTCACTCACTGACAACATTCACTGGCAACATTCACTCACTGACAACATTCACTGACAACATTCACTGACTGACAACATTCACTCACTGACAACATTCACTGACAACATTCACTCACTGACAACATTCACTGACAACATTCGCTCACTGACAACATTCACTGACAACATTCACTCTCTGACAACATTCACTCACTGACAACATTCACTCACTGACAACATTCACTGACAACATTCACTGACTGACAACATTCACTCACTGACAACATTCACTGACAACATTCACTCACTGACAACATTCACTGACAACATTCACTGACAACATTCACTGACAACATTCACTCACTGACAACATTCACTGACAACATTCGCTCACTGACAACATTCACTGACAACATTCACTCACTGACAACATTCACTGACAACATTCACTGACTGACAACATTCACTCACTGACAACATTCACTGACAACATTCACTCACTGACAACATTCACTGACAACATTCGCTCACTGACAACATTCACTGACAACATTCACTCTCTGACAACATTCACTCACTGACAACATTCACTGACAACATTCACTGACTGACAACATTCACTCACTGACAACATTCACTGACAACATTCACTCACTGACAACATTCACTCACTGACAACATTCACTGACAACATTCGCTCACTGACAACATTCACTGACAACATTCACTCACTGACAACATTCACTGACAACATTCACTGACTGACAACATTCACTCACTGACAACATTCACTGACAACATTCACTCACTGACAACATTCACTGACAACATTCCCTCACTGACAACATTCACTCACTGACAACATTCACTGACAACATTCACTCACTGACAACATTCACTGACAACATTCGCTCACTGACAACATTCACTGACAACATTCACTCTCTGACAACATTCACTCACTGACAACATTCACTCACTGACAACATTCACTGACTGACAACATTCACTCACTGACAACATTCACTGACAACATTCACTCTCTGACAACATTCACTCACTGACAACATTCACTCACTGACAACATTCACTGACAACATTCACTCACTGACAACATTCGCTCACTGACAACATTCACTGACAACATTCACTCTCTGACAACATTCACTCACTGACAACATTCACTGACAACATTCACTCACTGACAACATTCACTGACAACATTCACTGACAACATTCACTGACAACATTCACTCACTGACAACATTCACTGACAACATTCGCTCACTGACAACATTCACTGACAACATTCACTCACTGACAACATTCACTGACAACATTCACTGACTGACAACATTCACTCACTGACAACATTCACTGACAACATTCACTCACTGACAACATTCACTGACAACATTCGCTCACTGACAACATTCACTGACAACATTCACTCTCTGACAACATTCACTCACTGACAACATTCACTCACTGACAACATTCACTGACAACATTCACTGACTGACAACATTCACTGACTGACAACATTCACTGACAACATTCACTCACTGACAACATTCACTGACAACATTCACTCACTGACAACATTCACTGACAACATTCACTCTCTGACAACATTCACTCACTGACAACATTCACTGACAACATTCACTCACTGACAACATTCACTGACAACATTCACTCACTGACAACATTCACTGACAACATTCGCTCACTGACAACATTCACTGACAACATTCACTCTCTGACAACATTCACTCACTGACAACATTCACTCACTGACAACATTCACTGACAACATTCACTGACTGACAACATTCACTCACTGACAACATTCACTGACAACATTCACTCTCTGACAACATTCACTCACTGACAACATTCACTCACTGACAACATTCACTGACAACATTCACTCACTGACAACATTCACTGACAACATTCGCTCACTGACAACATTCACTGACAACATTCACTCTCTGACAACATTCACTCACTGACAACATTCACTCACTGACAACATTCACTGACAACATTCACTCACTGACAACATTCACTGACAACATTCACTCACTGACAACATTCACTGACAACATTCACTCACTGACAACATTCACTCACTGACAACATTCACTGACAACATTCACTCACTGACAACATTCACTGACAACATTCACTCACTGACAACATTCACTGACAACATTCGCTCACTGACAACATTCACTGACAACATTCACTCTCTGACAACATTCACTCACTGACAACATTCACTGACAACATTCACTCACTGACAACATTCACTCACTGACAACATTCACTGACAACATTCACTCACTGACAACATTCACTGACAACATTCACTCACTGACAACATTCACTCACTGACAACATTCACTAACAACATTCGCTCACTGACAACATTCACTGACAACATTCACTCACTGACAACATTCACTGACAACATTCACTGACTGACAACATTTACTCACTGACAACATTCACTGACAACATTCACTCACTGACAACATTCACTGACAACATTCACTCACTGACAACATTCACTGACAACATTCGCTCACTGACAACATTCACTGACAACATTCACTCTCTGACAACATTCACTCACTGACAACATTCACTGACAACATTCACTCACTGACAACATTCACTGACAACATTCACTCACTGACAACATTCACTCACTGACAACATTCACTGACAACATTCACTCACTGACAACATTCACTGACAACATTCACTCACTGACAACATTCACTGACACCATTCACTCACTGACAACATTCACTGACAACATTCGCTCACTGACAACATTCACTGACAACATTCACTCTCTGACAACATTCACTCACTGACAACATTCACTGACAACATTCACTCACTGACAACATTCACTGACAACATTCACTCACTGACAACATTCACTCACTGACAACATTCACTGACAACATTCACTCACTGACAACATTCACTGACAACATTCACTCACTGACAACATTCACTGACAACATTCGCTCACTGACAACATTCACTGACAACATTCACTCTCTGACAACATTCACTCACTGACAACATTCACTCACTGACAACATTCACTGACAACATTCACTGACTGACAACATTCACTCACTGACAACATTCACTGACAACATTCACTCTCTGACAACATTCACTCACTGACAACATTCACTCACTGACAACATTCACTGACAACATTCACTCACTGACAACATTCACTGACAACATTCGCTCACTGACAACATTCACTGACAACATTCACTCTCTGACAACATTCACTCACTGACAACATTCACTCACTGACAACATTCACTGACAACATTCACTCACTGACAACATTCACTGACAACATTAACTGACTGACAACATTCACTCACTGACAACATTCACTGACAACATTCACTCACTGACAACATTCACTGACAACATTCACTCACTGACAACATTCACTGACAACATTCGCTCACTGACAACATTCACTGACAACATTCACTCTCTGACAACATTCACTCACTGACAACATTCACTGACAACATTCACTCACTGACAACATTCACTGACAACATTCACTCACTGACAACATTCACTCACTGACAACATTCACTGACAACATTAACTCACTGACAACATTCACTGACAACATTCACTCACTGACAACATTCACTGACAACATTCGCTCACTGACAACATTCACTGACAACATTCACTCTCTGACAACATTCACTCACTGACAACATTCACTCACTGACAACATTCACTGACAACATTCACTGACAACATTCACTCACTGACAACATTCACTGACAACATTCACTCTCTGACAACATTCACTCACTGACAACATTCACTCACTGACAACATTCACTGACAACATTCACTCACTGACAACATTCACTGACAACATTCACTCACTGACAACATTCACTGACAACATTCGCTCACTGACAACATTCACTGACAACATTCACTCTCTGACAACATTCACTCACTGACAACATTCACTGACAACATTCACTCACTGACAACATTCACTGACAACATTCACTCACTGACAACATTCACTCACTGACAACATTCACTGACAACATTCACTCACTGACAACATTCACTGACAACATTCACTCACTGACAACATTCACTGACAACATTCGCTCACTGACAACATTCACTGACAACATTCACTCTCTGACAACATTCACTCACTGACAACATTCACTCACTGACAACATTCACTGACAACATTCACTGACAACATTCACTCACTGACAACATTCACTGACAACATTCACTCTCTGACAACATTCACTCACTGACAACATTCACTCACTGACAACATTCACTGACAACATTCACTGACAACATTCACTCACTGACAACATTCACTGACAACATTCACTCACTGACAACATTCACTGACAACATTCACTCTCTGACAACATTCACTGACAACATTCACTCTCTGACAACATTCACTCTCTGACAACATTCACTCACTGACAACATTCACTCACTGACAACATTCAGTCACTGACAACATTCACTGACAACATTCACTCTCTGACAACATTCACTCACTGACAACATTCACTCACTGACAACATTCACTGACAACATTCACTGACTGACAACATTCACTCACTGACAACATTCACTGACAACATTCACTCACTGACAACATTCACTGACAACATTCAGTCACTGACAACATTCACTGACAACATTCGCTCACTGACAACATTCACTGACAACATTCACTCACTGACAACATTCACTGACAACATTCACTGACAACATTCACTCTCTGACAACATTCACTCACTGACAACATTCACTGACAACATTCACTCACTGACAACATTCACTGACAACATTCAATCTCTGACAACAATCACTGACAACATTCACTCTCTGACAACATTCACTGACAACATTCACTCTCTGACAACATTCACTGACAACATTCACTCACTGACAACATTCACTCACTGACAACATTCACTCTCTGACAACATTCACTGACAACATTCACTCTCTGACAACATTCACTGACAACATTCACTCACTGACAACATTCACTGACAACATTCGCTCACTGACAACATTCACTGACAACATTCACTCTCTGACAACATTCACTCACTGACAACATTCACTCACTGACAACATTCACTGACAACATTCACTCACTGACAACATTCACTGACAACATTCACTCACTGACAACATTCACTTACAACATTCACTCACTGACAACATTCACTGACAACATTCACTCACTGACAACATTCACTGACAACATTCACTCACTGACAACATTCACTGACAACATTCACTGACTGACAACATTCACTCACTGACAACATTCACTGACAACATTCACTCACTGACAACATTCACTGACAACATTCACTGACTGACAACATTCACTCACTGACAACATTCACTGACAACATTCACTCACTGACAACATTCACTGACAACATTCACTCACTGACAACATTCACTGACAACATTCGCTCACTGACAACATTCAATCTCTGACAACAATCACTGACAACATTCACTCTCTGACAACATTCACTGACAACATTCACTCTCTGACAACATTCACTGACAACATTCACTCACTGACAACATTCACTCACTGACAACATTCACTCTCTGACAACATTCACTGACAACATTCACTCTCTGACAACATTCACTGACAACATTCACTCACTGACAACATTAACTCACTGACAACATTCACTCTCTGACAACATTCACTGACAACATTCACTCACTATCAACATTCACTGACAACATTCACTCTCTGACAACATTCACTGACAACATTCACTGACAACATTCGCTCACTGACAACATTCACTGACAACATTCACTCTCTGACAACATTCACTGACAACATTCACTCACTGACAACATTCACTGACAACATTCACTCACTGACAACATTCACTGACAACATTTACTCACTGACAACATTCACTGACAACATTCACTCTCTGACAACATTCACTGACAACATTCACTGACAACATTCACTCTCTGACAACATTCACTGACAACATTCACTGACAACATTCACTCACTGACAACATTCACTCTCTGACAACATTCACTCACTGACAACATTCACTCACTGACAACATTCACTGACAACATTCACTGACAACATTCACTCTCTGACAACATTCACTGACAACATTCACTCACTGACAACATTCACTGACAACATTCACTCACTGACAACATTCACTCACTGACAACATTCACTGACAACATTCACTCTCTGACAACATTCACTGACAACATTCACTGACAACATTCGCTCACTGACAACATTCACTGACAACATTCACTCTCTGACAACATTCACTCACTGACAACATTCACTGACAACATTCACTGACTGACAACATTCACTCACTGACAACTTTCACTGACAACATTCACTCACTGACAACATTCACTGACAACATTCACTGACAACATTCACTCTCTGACAACATTCACTCACTGACAACATTCACTCACTGACAACATTCACTGACAACATTCGCTCACTGACAAACATTCACTGACAACATTCGCTCACTGACAACATTCACTGACAACATTCACTCTCTGACAACATTCACTCACTGACAACATTCACTCACTGACAACATTCACTGACAACATTCACTGACTGACAACATTCACTCACTGACAACATTCACTGACAACAATCACTCACTGACAACATTCACTGACAACATTCACTGACTGACAACATTCACTCACTGACAACATTCACTGACAACATTCACTGACTGACAACATTCACTGACAACATTCACTCACTGACAACATTCACTGACAACATTCACTCACTGACAACATTCACTGACAACATTCCCTCACTGACAACATTCACTCACTGACAACATTCACTGACAACATTCACTCACTGACAACATTCACTGACAACATTCACTCACTGACAACATTCACTGACAACATTCACTGACTGACAACATTCACTCACTGACAACATTCACTGACAACATTCACTCACTGACAACATACACTGACAACATTCGCTCACTGACAACATTCACTCACTGACAACATTCACTGACAACATTCACTCACTGACAACATTCACTGACAACATTCACTCACTGACAACATTCACTGACAACATTCACTCACTGACAACATTCACTGACAATATTCACTCTCTGACAACATTCACTCACTGACAACATTCACTGACAACATTCACTCACTGACAACATTCACTGACAACATTCACTCACTGACAACATTCACTGACAACATTCACTCACTGACAACATTCACTGACAACATTCACTCTCTGACAACATTCACTCACTGACAACATTCACTCACTGACAACATTCACTGACAACATTCACTCACTGACAACATTCACTGACAACATTCACTCACTGACAACATTCACTGACAACATTCACTCACTGACAACATTCACTGACAACATTCACTCTCTGACAACATTCACTGACAACATTCACTCTCTGACAACATTCACTGACAACATTCACTCACTGACAACATTCACTCACTGACAACATTCACTCTCTGACAACATTCACTGACAACATTCACTCTCTGACAACATTCACTGACAACATTCACTCACTGACAACATTAACTCACTGACAACATTCACTCTCTGACAACATTCACTGACAACATTCACTCACTATCAACATTCACTGACAACATTCACTCTCTGACAACATTCACTGACAACATTCACTGACAACATTCGCTCACTGACAACATTCACTGACAACATTCACTCTCTGACAACATTCACTGACAACATTCACTCACTGACAACATTCACTGACAACATTCACTCACTGACAACATTCACTGACAACATTTACTCACTGACAACATTCACTGACAACATTCACTCTCTGACAACATTCACTGACAACATTCACTGACAACATTCACTCTCTGACAACATTCACTGACAACATTCACTGACAACATTCACTCACTGACAACATTCACTCTCTGACAACATTCACTCACTGACAACATTCACTCACTGACAACATTCACTGACAACATTCACTCACTGACAACATTCACTCACTGACAACATTCACTGACTGACAACATTCACTCACTGACAACATTCACTGACAACATTCATTCTCTGACAACATTCACTCACTGACAACATTCACTCACTGACAACATTCACTGACAACATTCACTCACTGACAACATTCACTGACAACATTCACTGACTTACAACATTCACTCACTGACAACATTCACTGACAACATTCACTCACTGACAACATTCACTGACAACATTCACTCACTGACAACATTCACTGACAACATTCACTGACTGACAACATTCACTGACTGACAACATTCACTCACTGACAACATTCACTGTCAACATTCACTCACTGACAACATTCACTGACAACATTCACTCACTGACAACATTCACTGACAACATTCGCTCACTGACAACATTCACTGACAACATTCACTCTCTGACAACATTCACTCACTGACAACATTCACTGACAACATTCACTCACTGACAACATTCACTGACAACATTCGCTCACTGACAACATTCACTGACAACATTCACTCACTGACAACATTCACTGACAACATTCGCTCACTGACAACATTCACTCACTGACAACATTCACTGACAACATTCACTCACTGACAACATTCACTGACAACATTCACTGACAACATTCACTCACTGACAACATTCACTGACAACATTCACTCTCTGACAACATTCACTGACAACATTCACTCACTGACAACATTCACTGACAACATTCACTCACTGACAACATTCACTCACTGACAACATTCACTGACAACATTCACTCTCTGACAACATTCACTGACAACATTCACTGACAACATTCGCTCACTGGCAACATTCACTGACAACATTCACTCTCTGACAACATTCACTCACTGACAACATTCACTGACAACATTCACTCACTGACAACATTCACTGACAACATTCACTCACTGACAACATTCACTGACAACATTCACTCACTGACAACATTCACTCACTGACAACATTCACTGACAACATTCACTCTCTGACAACATTCACTCACTGACAACATTCACTCACTGACAAAATTCACTGACAACATTCACTCACTGACAACATTCACTGACAACATTCACTCACTGACAACATTCAGTCACTGACAACATTCACTGACAACATTCACTCACTGACAACATTCACTGACAACATTCACTGACAACATTCACTCACTGACAACATTCACTGACAACATTCACTCACTGACAACATTCACTGACAACATTCACTCTCTGACAACATTCACTGACAACATTCACTCTCTGACAACATTCACTCTCTGACAACATTCACTCACTGACAACATTCACTCACTGACAACATTCAGTCACTGACAACATTCACTGACAACATTCACTCTCTGACAACATTCACTCACTGACAACATTCACTCACTGACAAAATTCACTGACAACATTCACTGACAACATTCACTCACTGACAACATTCAGTCACTGACAACATTCACTGACAACATTCACTCACTGACAACATTCATTGACAACATTCACTGACAACATTCACTCTCTGACAACATTCACTCACTGACAACATTCACTGACAACATTCACTCACTGACAACATTCACTGACAACATTCACTCTCTGACAACATTCACTGACAACATTCACTCTCTGACAACATTCACTCTCTGACAACATTCACTCACTGACAACATTCACTCACTGACAACATTCAGTCACTGACAACATTCACTGACAACATTCACTCTCTGACAACATTCACTCACTGACAACATTCACTCACTGACAACATTCACTGACAACATTCACTGACTGACAACATTCACTCACTGACAACATTCACTGACAACATTCACTCTCTGACAACATTCACTCACTGACAACATTCACTGACAACATTCACTCACTGACAACATTCACTGACAACATTCGCTCACTGACAACATTCACTGACAACATTCACTCTCTGACAACATTCACTCACTGACAACATTCACTGACAACATTCACTCACTGACAACATTCACTGACTGACAACATTCACTCACTGACAACATTCACTGACAACATTCACTCACTGACAACATTCACTGACAACATTCACTGACTGACAACATTCACTGACAACATTCACTGACTGACAACATTCACTCACTGACAACATTCACTGACAACATTCACTCACTGACAACATTCACTGACAACATTCGCTCACTGACAACATTCACTGACAACATTCACTCTCTGACAACATTCACTCACTGACAACATTCACTCACTGACAACATTCACTGACAACATTCACTGACTGACAACATTCACTCACTGACAACATTCACTGACAACATTCACTCACTGACAACATTCACTGACAACATTCACTCACTGACAACATTCACTGACAACATTCACTGACTGACAACATTCACTCACTGACAACATTCACTGACAACATTCACTGACTGACAACATTCACTGACAACATTCACTCACTGACAACATTCACTGACAACATTCGCTCACTGACAACATTCACTGACAACATTCACTCTCTGACAACATTCACTCACTGACAACATTCACTGACAACATTCACTCACTGACAACATTCACTGACAACATTCGCTCACTGACAACATTCACTGACAACATTCACTCTCTGACAACATTCACTCACTGACAACATTCACTCACTGACAACATTCACTGACAACATTCGCTCACTGACAACATTCACTGACAACATTCACTCTCTGACAACATTCACTCACTGACAACATTCACTGACAACATTCACTCACTGACAACATTCACTGACAACATTCGCTCACTGACAACATTCACTGACAACATTCACTCTCTGACAACATTCACTCACTGACAACATTCACTCACTGACAACATTCACTGAAAACATTCACTGACTGACAACATTCACTCACTGACAACATTCACTGACAACATTCAATCACTGACAACATTCACTGACAACATTCACTGACTGACAACATTCACTCACTGACAACATTCACTGACAACATTCACTCACTGACAACATTCACTGACAACATTCAGTCACTGACAACATTCACTGACAACATTCGCTCACTGACAACATTCACTGACAACATTCACTCACTGACAACATTCACTGACAACATTCACTGACAACATTCACTCTCTGACAACATTCACTCACTGACAACATTCACTGACAACATTCACTCACTGACAACATTCACTGACAACATTCACTCTCTGACAACATTCACTGACAACATTCACTCACTGACAACATTCACTGACAACATTCACTCACTGACAACATTCACTGACAACATTCGCTCACTGACAACATTCACTGACAACATTCACTCACTGACAACATTCACTCACTGACAACATTCACTCACTGACAACATTCACTGACAACATTCACTCACTGACAACATTCACTCACTGACAACATTCACTGACAACATTCACTCTCTGACAACATTCACTCACTGACAACATTCACTCACTGACAACATTCACTGACAACATTCACTCACTGACAACATTCACTGACAACATTCACTCACTGACAACATTCACTGACAACATTCACTCACTGACAACATTCACTCACTGACAACATTCACTGACAACATTCACTGAAAACATTCACTCACTGACAACATTCACTGACAACATTCACTCTCTGACAACATTCACTGACAACATTCACTCACTGACAACATTCACTGACAACATTCACTCACTGACAACATTCACTGACAACATTCACTCACTGACAACATTCACTGACAACATTCACTCACTGACAACATTCACTCACTGACAACATTCACTGACAACATTCACTCACTGACAACATTCACTGACAACATTTACTCACTGACAACATTCAGTCACTGACAACATTCACTGACAACATTCACTGACAACATTCACTCACTGACAACATTCACTGACAACATTCACTGACAACATTCACTCACTGACAACATTCACTGACAACATTCAATCTCTGACAACAATCACTGACAACATTCACTCTCTGACAACATTCACTGACAACATTCACTCTCTGACAACATTCACTGACAACATTCACTCACTGACAACATTCACTCACTGACAACATTCACTCTCTGACAACATTCACTGACAACATTCACTCTCTGACAACATTCACTGACAACATTCACTCACTGACAACATTCACTGACAACATTCGCTCACTGACAACATTCACTGACAACATTCACTCTCTGACAACATTCACTCACTGACAACATTCACTCACTGACAACATTCACTGACAACATTCACTCACTGACAACATTCACTGACAACATTCACTCACTGACAACATTCACTTACAACATTCACTCACTGACAACATTCACTGACAACATTCACTCACTGACAACATTCACTGACAACATTCACTCACTGACAACATTCACTGACAACATTCACTGACTGACAACATTCACTCACTGACAACATTCACTGACAACATTCACTCACTGACAACATTCACTGACAACATTCACTGACTGACAACATTCACTCACTGACAACATTCACTGACAACATTCACTCACTGACAACATTCACTGACAACATTCACTCACTGACAACATTCACTGACAACATTCGCTCACTGACAACATTCACTGACAACATTCACTCACTGACAACATTCACTCACTGACAACATTCACTGACAACATTCACTCACTGACAACATTCACTGACAACATTCTCTGACAACATTCACTGACTGACAACATTCACTCACTGACAACATTCACTGACAACATTCACTCTCTGACAACATTCACTGACAACATTCACTCACTGACAACATTCACTGACAACATTCACTCACTGACAACATTCACTGACAACATTCACTGACTGACAACATTCACTCACTGACAACATTCACTGACAACATTCACTCACTGACAACATTCACTGACAACATTCACTGACTGACAACATTCAATCACTGACAACATTCACTGACAACATTCACTCACTGACAACATTCACTGACAACATTCACTCACTGACAACATTCACTGACAACATTCGCTCACTGACAACATTCACTGACAACATTCACTCACTGACAACATTCACTCACTGACAACATTCACTGACAACATTCACTCACTGACAACATTCACTGACAACATTCACTCACTGACAACATTCACTGACAACATTCTCTGACAACATTCACTCACTGACAACATTCACTCACTGACAACATTCACTGACAACATTCACTCTCTGACAACATTCACTGACAACATTCACTCACTGACAACATTCACTGACAACATTCACTCACTGACAACATTCACTGACAACATTCACTGACTGACAACATTCACTCACTGACAACATTCACTGACAACATTCACTCACTGACAACATTCACTGACAACATTCACTGACTGACAACATTCACTCACTGACAACATTCACTGACAACATTCACTCACTGACAACATTCACTGACAACATTCACTCACTGACAACATTCACTGACAACATTCGCTCACTGACAACATTCACTGACAACATTCTCTGACAACATTCACTGACTGACAACATTCACTCACTGACAACATTCACTGACAACATTCACTCACTGACAACATTCACTGACAACATTCGCTCACTGACAACATTCACTGACAACATTCACTCACTGACAACATTCACTCACTGACAACATTCACTGGCAACATTCACTCACTGACAACATTCACTGACAACATTCACTGACTGACAACATTCACTCACTGACAACATTCACTGACAACATTCACTCACTGACAACATTCACTGACAACATTCGCTCACTGACAACATTCACTGACAACATTCACTCTCTGACAACATTCACTCACTGACAACATTCACTCACTGACAACATTCACTGACAACATTCACTGACTGACAACATTCACTCACTGACAACATTCACTGACAACATTCACTCTCTGACAACATTCACTCACTGACAACATTCACTCACTGACAACATTCACTGACAACATTCACTCACTGACAACATTCACTGACAACATTCGCTCACTGACAACATTCACTGACAACATTCACTCTCTGACAAAATTCACTCACTGACAACATTCACTCACTGACAACATTCACTGACAACATTCACTCACTGACAACATTCACTGACAACATTCACTCACTGACAACATTCACTGACAACATTCACTCACTGACAACATTCACTCACTGACAACATTCACTGACAACATTCACTCACTGACAACATTCACTGACAACATTCACTCACTGACAACATTCACTGACAACATTCGCTCACTGACAACATTCACTGACAACATTCACTCTCTGACAACATTCACTCACTGACAACATTCACTGACAACATTCACTCACTGACAACATTCACTCACTGACAACATTCACTGACAACATTCACTCACTGACAACATTCACTGACAACATTCACTCACTGACAACATTCACTCACTGACAACATTCACTAACAACATTCGCTCACTGACAACATTCACTGACAACATTCACTCACTGACAACATTCACTGACAACATTCACTGACTGACAACATTCACTCACTGACAACATTCACTGACAACATTCACTCACTGACAACATTCACTGACAACATTCACTCACTGACAACATTCACTGACAACATTCGCTCACTGACAACATTCACTGACAACATTCACTCTCTGACAACATTCACTGACAACATTCACTCACTGACAACATTCACTGACAACATTCACTCACTGACAACATTCACTCACTGACAACATTCACTGACAACATTCACTCACTGACAACATTCACTGACAACATTCACTCACTGACAACATTCACTGACACCATTCACTCACTGACAACATTCACTGACAACATTCGCTCACTGACAACATTCACTGACAACATTCACTCTCTGACAACATTCACTCACTGACAACATTCACTGACAACATTCACTCACTGACAACATTCACTGACAACATTCACTCACTGACAACATTCACTGACAACATTCACTCACTGACAACATTCACTGACAACATTCGCTCACTGACAACATTCACTGACAACATTCACTCTCTGACAACATTCACTCACTGACAACATTCACTCACTGACAACATTCACTGACAACATTCACTGACTGACAACATTCACTCACTGACAACATTCACTGACAACATTCACTCTCTGACAACATTCACTCACTGACAACATTCACTCACTGACAACATTCACTGACAACATTCACTCACTGACAACATTCACTGACAACATTCGCTCACTGACAACATTCACTGACAACATTCACTCTCTGACAACATTCACTCACTGACAACATTCACTCACTGACAACATTCACTGACAACATTCACTCACTGACAACATTCACTGACAACATTCACTGACTGACAACATTCACTCACTGACAACATTCACTGACAACATTCACTCACTGACAACATTCACTGACAACATTCACTCACTGACAACATTCACTGACAACATTCGCTCACTGACAACATTCACTGACAACATTCACTCTCTGACAACATTCACTCACTGACAACATTCACTGACAACATTCACTCACTGACAACATTCACTGACAACATTCACTCACTGACAACATTCACTCACTGACAACATTCACTGACAACATTCACTCACTGACAACATTCACTGACAACATTCACTCACTGACAACATTCACTGACAACATTCGCTCACTGACAACATTCACTGACAACATTCACTCTCTGACAACATTCACTCACTGACAACATTCACTCACTGACAACATTCACTGACAACATTCACTGACAACATTCACTCACTGACAACATTCACTGACAACATTCACTCTCTGACAACATTCACTCACTGACAACATTCACTCACTGACAACATTCACTGACAACATTCACTCACTGACAACATTCACTGACAACATTCACTCACTGACAACATTCACTGACAACATTCGCTCACTGACAACATTCACTGACAACATTCACTCTCTGACAACATTCACTCACTGACAACATTCACTGACAACATTCACTCACTGACAACATTCACTGACAACATTCACTCACTGACAACATTCACTCACTGACAACATTCACTGACAACATTCACTCACTGACAACATTCACTGACAACATTCACTCACTGACAACATTCACTGACAACATTCGCTCACTGACAACATTCACTGACAACATTCACTCTCTGACAACATTCACTCACTGACAACATTCACTCACTGACAACATTCACTGACAACATTCACTGACAACATTCACTCACTGACAACATTCACTGACAACATTCACTCTCTGACAACATTCACTCACTGACAACATTCACTCACTGACAACATTCACTGACAACATTCACTCACTGACAACATTCACTGACTGACAACATTCACTCACTGACAACATTCACTGACAACATTCACTCACTGACAACATTCACTGACAACATTCACTCACTGACAACATTCACTCACTGACAACATTCACTGACAACATTCACTCACTGACAACATTCACTGACAACATTCGCTCACTGACAACATTCACTGACAACATTCACTCACTGACAACATTCACTGACAACATTCACTGACTGACAACATTCACTCACTGACAACATTCACTGACAACATTCACTCACTGACAACATTCACTGACAACATTCCCTCACTGACAACATTCACTGACAACATTCACTCACTGACAACATTCACTGACAACATTCACTCACTGACAACATTCACTGACAACATTCGCTCACTGACAACATTCACTGACAACATTCACTCTCTGACAACATTCACTCACTGACAACATTCACTCACTGACAACATTCACTGACTGACAACATTCACTCACTGACAACATTCACTGACAACATTCACTCTCTGACAACATTCACTCACTGACAACATTCACTGACAACATTCACTCACTGACAACATTCACTGACAACATTCGCTCACTGACAACATTCACTGACAACATTCACTCTCTGACAACATTCACTCACTGACAACATTCACTGACAACATTCACTGACTGACAACATTCACTCACTGACAACATTCACTGACAACATTCACTGACAACATTCACTGACAACATTCACTCACTGACAACATTCACTGACAACATTCGCTCACTGACAACATTCACTGACAACATTCACTCACTGACAACATTCACTGACAACATTCACTCTCTGACAACATTCACTGACAACATTCACTCACAGATAACATTCACTGACAACATTCACTCACTGACAACATTCACTCACTGACAACATTCACTGACAACATTCACTCTCTGACAACATTCACTGACAACATTCACTGACAACATTCGCTCACTGACAACATTCACTGACAACATTCACTCTCTGACAACATTCACTCACTGACAACATTCACTGACAACATTCACTCACTGACAACATTCACTGACAACATTCACTGACTGACAACATTCACTCACTGACAACATTCACTGACAACATTCACTCACTGACAACATTCACTGACAACATTCACTCTCTGACAACATTCACTCACTGACAACATTCACTCACTGACAACATTCACTGACAACATTCACTCTCTGACAACATTCACTCACTGACAACATTCACTCACTGACAACATTCACTGACAACATTCACTCACTGACAACATTCACTCACTGACAACATTCACTGACAACATTCACTGAAAACATTCACTCACTGACAACATTCACTGACAACATTCACTCTCTGACAACATTCACTGACAACATTCACTCACTGACAACATTCACTGACAACATTCACTCACTGACAACATTCACTGACAACATTCACTCACTGACAACATTCACTGACAACATTCACTCACTGACAACATTCACTCACTGACAACATTCACTGACAACATTCACTCACTGACAACATTCACTGACAACATTTACTCACTGACAACATTCAGTCACTGACAACATTCACTGACAACATTCACTCACTGACAACATTCAGTCACTGACAACATTCACTGACAACATTCACTGACAACATTCACTGACAACATTCACTGACAACATTCACTCACTGACAACATTCACTGACAACATTCACTGACAACATTCACTCACTGACAACATTCACTGACAACATTCAATCTCTGACAACAATCACTGACAACATTCACTCTCTGACAACATTCACTGACAACATTCACTCTCTGACAACATTCACTGACAACATTCACTCACTGACAACATTCACTCACTGACAACATTCACTCTCTGACAACATTCACTGACAACATTCACTCTCTGACAACATTCACTGACAATATTCACTCACTGACAACATTAACTCACTGACAACATTCACTCTCTGACAACATTCACTGACAACATTCACTCACTATCAACATTCACTGACAACATTCACTCTCTGACAACATTCACTGACAACATTCACTGACAACATTCGCTCACTGACAACATTCACTGACAACATTCACTCTCTGACAACATTCACTGACAACATTCACTCACTGACAACATTCACTGACAACATTCACTCACTGACAACATTCACTGACAACATTTACTCACTGACAACATTCACTGACAACATTCACTCTCTGACAACATTCACTGACAACATTCACTGACAACATTCACTCTCTGACAACATTCACTGACAACATTCACTGACAACATTCACTCACTGACAACATTCACTCTCTGACAACATTCACTCACTGACAACATTCACTCACTGACAACATTCACTGACAACATTCACTCACTGACAACATTCACTCACTGACAACATTCACTGACTGACAACATTCACTCACTGACAACATTCACTGACAACATTCATTCTCTGACAACATTCACTCACTGACAACATTCACTCACTGACAACATTCACTGACAACATTCACTCACTGACAACATTCACTGACAACATTCACTGACTTACAACATTCACTCACTGACAACATTCACTGACAACATTCACTCACTGACAACATTCACTGACAACATTCACTCACTGACAACATTCACTGACAACATTCACTGACTGACAACATTCACTGACTGACAACATTCACTCACTGACAACATTCACTGTCAACATTCACTCACTGACAACATTCACTGACAACATTCACTCACTGACAACATTCACTGACAACATTCGCTCACTGACAACATTCACTGACAACATTCACTCTCTGACAACATTCACTCACTGACAACATTCACTGACAACATTCACTCACTGACAACATTCACTGACAACATTCGCTCACTGACAACATTCACTGACAACATTCACTCACTGACAACATTCACTGACAACATTCGCTCACTGACAACATTCACTCACTGACAACATTCACTGACAACATTCACTCACTGACAACATTCACTGACAACATTCACTCACTGACAACATTCACTGACAACATTCACTCTCTGACAACATTCACTGACAACATTCACTCACTGACAACATTCACTGACAACATTCACTCACTGACAACATTCACTCACTGACAACATTCACTGACAACATTCACTCTCTGACAACATTCACTGACAACATTCACTGACAACATTCGCTCACTGGCAACATTCACTGACAACATTCACTCTCTGACAACATTCACTCACTGACAACATTCACTGACAACATTCACTCACTGACAACATTCACTGACAACATTCACTCACTGACAACATTCACTGACAACATTCACTCACTGACAACATTCACTCACTGACAACATTCACTGACAACATTCACTCTCTGACAACATTCACTCACTGACAACATTCACTCACTGACAAAATTCACTGACAACATTCACTCACTGACAACATTCACTGACAACATTCACTCACTGACAACATTCAGTCACTGACAACATTCACTGACAACATTCACTCACTGACAACATTCACTGACAACATTCACTGACAACATTCACTCACTGACAACATTCACTGACAACATTCACTCACTGACAACATTCACTGACAACATTCACTCTCTGACAACATTCACTGACAACATTCACTCTCTGACAACATTCACTCTCTGACAACATTCACTCACTGACAACATTCACTCACTGACAACATTCACTGACAACATTCACTGACTGACAACATTCACTCACTGACAACATTCACTGACAACATTCACTGACTGACAACATTCACTGACAACATTCACTCACTGACAACATTCACTGACAACATTCGCTCACTGACAACATTCACTGACAACATTCACTCTCTGACAACATTCACTCACTGACAACATTCACTGACAACATTCACTCACTGACAACATTCACTGACAACATTCGCTCACTGACAACATTCACTGACAACATTCACTCTCTGACAACATTCACTCACTGACAACATTCACTCACTGACAACATTCACTGACAACATTCGCTCACTGACAACATTCACTGACAACATTCACTCTCTGACAACATTCACTCACTGACAACATTCACTGACAACATTCACTCACTGACAACATTCACTGACAACATTCGCTCACTGACAACATTCACTGACAACATTCACTCTCTGACAACATTCACTCACTGACAACATTCACTCACTGACAACATTCACTGAAAACATTCACTGACTGACAACATTCACTCACTGACAACATTCACTGACAACATTCAATCACTGACAACATTCACTGACAACATTCACTGACTGACAACATTCACTCACTGACAACATTCACTGACAACATTCACTCACTGACAACATTCACTGACAACATTCAGTCACTGACAACATTCACTGACAACATTCGCTCACTGACAACATTCACTGACAACATTCACTCACTGACAACATTCACTGACAACATTCACTGACAACATTCACTCTCTGACAACATTCACTCACTGACAACATTCACTGACAACATTCACTCACTGACAACATTCACTGACAACATTCACTCTCTGACAACATTCACTGACAACATTCACTCACTGACAACATTCACTGACAACATTCACTCACTGACAACATTCACTGACAACATTCGCTCACTGACAACATTCACTGACAACATTCACTCTCTGACAACATTCACTCACTGACAACATTCACTCACTGACAACATTCACTCACTGACAACATTCACTGACAACATTCACTCACTGACAACATTCACTCACTGACAACATTCACTGACAACATTCACTCACTGACAACATTCACTCACTGACAACATTCACTGACAACATTCACTCTCTGACAACATTCACTCACTGACAACATTCACTGACAACATTCACTCACTGACAACATTCACTGACAACATTCACTCACTGACAACATTCACTGACAACATTCACTCACTGACAACATTCACTGACAACATTCACTCACTGACAACATTCACTCACTGACAACATTCACTGACAACATTCACTGAAAACATTCACTCACTGACAACATTCACTGACAACATTCACTCTCTGACAACATTCACTGACAACATTCACTCACTGACAACATTCACTGACAACATTCACTCACTGACAACATTCACTGACAACATTCACTCACTGACAACATTCACTGACAACATTCACTCACTGACAACATTCACTCACTGACAACATTCACTGACAACATTCACTCACTGACAACATTCACTGACAACATTTACTCACTGACAACATTCAGTCACTGACAACATTCACTGACAACATTCACTGACAACATTCACTCACTGACAACATTCACTGACAACATTCACTGACAACATTCACTCACTGACAACATTCACTGACAACATTCAATCTCTGACAACAATCACTGACAACATTCACTCTCTGACAACATTCACTGACAACATTCACTCTCTGACAACATTCACTGACAACATTCACTCACTGACAACATTCACTCACTGACAACATTCACTCTCTGACAACATTCACTGACAACATTCACTCTCTGACAACATTCACTGACAACATTCACTCACTGACAACATTCACTGACAACATTCGCTCACTGACAACATTCACTGACAACATTCACTCTCTGACAACATTCACTCACTGACAACATTCACTCACTGACAACATTCACTGACAACATTCACTCACTGACAACATTCACTGACAACATTCACTCACTGACAACATTCACTTACAACATTCACTCACTGACAACATTCACTGACAACATTCACTCACTGACAACATTCACTGACAACATTCACTCACTGACAACATTCACTGACAACATTCACTGACTGACAACATTCACTCACTGACAACATTCACTGACAACATTCACTCACTGACAACATTCACTGACAACATTCACTGACTGACAACATTCACTCACTGACAACATTCACTGACAACATTCACTCACTGACAACATTCACTGACAACATTCACTCACTGACAACATTCACTGACAACATTCGCTCACTGACAACATTCACTGACAACATTCACTCACTGACAACATTCACTCACTGACAACATTCACTGACAACATTCACTCACTGACAACATTCACTGACAACATTCTCTGACAACATTCACTGACTGACAACATTCACTCACTGACAACATTCACTGACAACATTCACTCTCTGACAACATTCACTGACAACATTCACTCACTGACAACATTCACTGACAACATTCACTCACTGACAACATTCACTGACAACATTCACTGACTGACAACATTCACTCACTGACAACATTCACTGACAACATTCACTCACTGACAACATTCACTGACAACATTCACTGACTGACAACATTCAATCACTGACAACATTCACTGACAACATTCACTCACTGACAACATTCACTGACAACATTCACTCACTGACAACATTCACTGACAACATTCGCTCACTGACAACATTCACTGACAACATTCACTCACTGACAACATTCACTCACTGACAACATTCACTGACAACATTCACTCACTGACAACATTCACTGACAACATTCACTCACTGACAACATTCACTGACAACATTCTCTGACAACATTCACTGACTGACAACATTAACTCACTGACAACATTCACTGACAACATTCACTCTCTGACAACATTCACTGACAACATTCACTCACTGACAACATTCACTGACAACATTCACTCACTGACAACATTCACTGACAACATTCACTGACTGACAACATTCACTCACTGACAACATTCACTGACAACATTCACTCACTGACAACATTCACTGACAACATTCACTGACTGACAACATTCACTCACTGACAACATTCACTGACAACATTCACTCACTGACAACATTCACTGACAACATTCACTCACTGACAACATTCACTGACAACATTCGCTCACTGACAACATTCACTGACAACATTCACTCACTGACAACATTCACTCACTGACAACATTCACTGACAACATTCACTCACTGACAACATTCACTGACAACATTCTCTGACAACATTCACTGACTGACAACATTCACTCACTGACAACATTCACTGACAACATTCACTCACTGACAACATTCACTGACAACATTCGCTCACTGACAACATTCACTGACAACATTCACTCACTGACAACATTCACTCACTGACAACATTCACTGGCAACATTCACTCACTGACAACATTCACTGACAACATTCACTGACTGACAACATTCACTCACTGACAACATTCACTGACAACATTCACTCACTGACAACATTCACTGACAACATTCGCTCACTGACAACATTCACTGACAACATTCACTCTCTGACAACATTCACTCACTGACAACATTCACTCACTGACAACATTCACTGACAACATTCACTGACTGACAACATTCACTCACTGACAACATTCACTGACAACATTCACTCACTGACAACATTCACTGACAACATTCACTGACAACATTCACTCACTGACAACATTCACTGACAACATTCGCTCACTGACAACATTCACTGACAACATTCACTCACTGACAACATTCACTGACAACATTCACTGACTGACAACATTCACTCACTGACAACATTCACTGACAACATTCACTCACTGACAACATTCACTGACAACATTCGCTCACTGACAACATTCACTGACAACATTCACTCTCTGACAACATTCACTCACTGACAACATTCACTGACAACATTCACTGACTGACAACATTCACTCACTGACAACATTCACTGACAACATTCACTCACTGACAACATTCACTCACTGACAACATTCACTGACAACATTCGCTCACTGACAACATTCACTGACAACATTCACTCACTGACAACATTCACTGACAACATTCACTGACTGACAACATTCACTCACTGACAACATTCACTGACAACATTCACTCACTGACAACATTCACTGACAACATTCCCTCACTGACAACATTCACTCACTGACAACATTCACTGACAACATTCACTCACTGACAACATTCACTGACAACATTCGCTCACTGACAACATTCACTGACAACATTCACTCTCTGACAACATTCACTCACTGACAACATTCACTCACTGACAACATTCACTGACTGACAACATTCACTCACTGACAACATTCACTGACAACATTCACTCTCTGACAACATTCACTCACTGACAACATTCACTCACTGACAACATTCACTGACAACATTCACTCACTGACAACATTCGCTCACTGACAACATTCACTGACAACATTCACTCTCTGACAACATTCACTCACTGACAACATTCACTGACAACATTCACTGACTGACAACATTCACTCACTGACAACATTCACTGACAACATTCACTCACTGACAACATTCACTGACAACATTCACTGACAACATTCACTGACAACATTCACTCACTGACAACATTCACTGACAACATTCGCTCACTGACAACATTCACTGACAACATTCACTCACTGACAACATTCACTGACAACATTCACTGACTGACAACATTCACTCACTGACAACATTCACTGACAACATTCACTCACTGACAACATTCACTGACAACATTCGCTCACTGACAACATTCACTGACAACATTCACTCTCTGACAACATTCACTCACTGACAACATTCACTCACTGACAACATTCACTGACAACATTCACTGACTGACAACATTCACTGACTGACAACATTCACTGACAACATTCACTCACTGACAACATTCACTGACAACATTCACTCACTGACAACATTCACTGACAACATTCACTCTCTGACAACATTCACTCACTGACAACATTCACTGACAACATTCACTCACTGACAACATTCACTGACAACATTCACTCACTGACAACATTCACTGACAACATTCGCTCACTGACAACATTCACTGACAACATTCACTCTCTGACAACATTCACTCACTGACAACATTCACTCACTGACAACATTCACTGACAACATTCACTGACTGACAACATTCACTCACTGACAACATTCACTGACAACATTCACTCTCTGACAACATTCACTGACAACATTCACTCTCTGACAACATTCACTCACTGACAACATTCACTCACTGACAACATTCACTCACTGACAACATTCACTGACAACATTCACTCACTGACAACATTCACTCACTGACAACATTCACTGACAACATTCACTCACTGACAACATTCACTCACTGACAACATTCACTGACAACATTCACTCTCTGACAACATTCACTCACTGACAACATTCACTCACTGACAACATTCACTGACAACATTCACTCACTGACAACATTCACTGACAACATTCACTCACTGACAACATTCACTGACAACATTCACTCACTGACAACATTCACTGACAACATTCACTCACTGACAACATTCACTCACTGACAACATTCACTGACAACATTCACTGAAAACATTCACTCACTGACAACATTCACTGACAACATTCACTCTCTGACAACATTCACTGACAACATTCACTCACTGACAACATTCACTGACAACATTCACTCACTGACAACATTCACTGACAACATTCACTCACTGACAACATTCACTGACAACATTCACTCACTGACAACATTCACTCACTGACAACATTCACTGACAACATTCACTCACTGACAACATTCACTGACAACATTTACTCACTGACAACATTCAGTCACTGACAACATTCACTGACAACATTCACTGACAACATTCACTCACTGACAACATTCACTGACAACATTCACTGACAACATTCACTCACTGACAACATTCACTGACAACATTCAATCTCTGACAACAATCACTGACAACATTCACTCTCTGACAACATTCACTGACAACATTCACTCTCTGACAACATTCACTGACAACATTCACTCACTGACAACATTCACTCACTGACAACATTCACTCTCTGACAACATTCACTGACAACATTCACTCTCTGACAACATTCACTGACAACATTCACTCACTGACAACATTCACTGACAACATTCGCTCACTGACAACATTCACTGACAACATTCACTCTCTGACAACATTCACTCACTGACAACATTCACTCACTGACAACATTCACTGACAACATTCACTCACTGACAACATTCACTGACAACATTCACTCACTGACAACATTCACTTACAACATTCACTCACTGACAACATTCACTGACAACATTCACTCACTGACAACATTCACTGACAACATTCACTGACTGACAACATTCACTGACTGACAACATTCACTGACAACATTCACTCACTGACAACATTCACTGACAACATTCACTGACTGACAACATTCACTCACTGACAACATTCACTGACAACATTCACTCACTGACAACATTCACTGACAACATTCACTCACTGACAACATTCACTGACAACATTCGCTCACTGACAACATTCACTGACAACATTCACTCACTGACAACATTCACTCACTGACAACATTCACTGACAACATTCACTCACTGACAACATTCACTGACAACATTCTCTGACAACATTCACTGACTGACAACATTCACTCACTGACAACATTCACTGACAACATTCACTCTCTGACAACATTCACTGACAACATTCACTCACTGACAACATTCACTGACAACATTCGCTCACTGACAACATTCACTGACAACATTCACTCACTGACAACATTCACTGACAACATTCACTGACTGACAACATTCACTCACTGACAACATTCACTGACAACATTCACTCACTGACAACATTCACTGACAACATTCCCTCACTGACAACATTCACTCACTGACAACATTCACTGACAACATTCACTCACTGACAACATTCACTGACAACATTCGCTCACTGACAACATTCACTGACAACATTCACTCTCTGACAACATTCACTCACTGACAACATTCACTCACTGACAACATTCACTGACTGACAACATTCACTCACTGACAACATTCACTGACAACATTCACTCTCTGACAACATTCACTCACTGACAACATTCACTCACTGACAACATTCACTGACAACATTCACTCACTGACAACATTCGCTCACTGACAACATTCACTGACAACATTCACTCTCTGACAACATTCACTCACTGACAACATTCACTGACAACATTCACTGACTGACAACATTCACTCACTGACAACATTCACTGACAACATTCACTCACTGACAACATTCACTGACAACATTCACTGACAACATTCACTGACAACATTCACTCACTGACAACATTCACTGACAACATTCGCTCACTGACAACATTCACTGACAACATTCACTCACTGACAACATTCACTGACAACATTCACTGACTGACAACATTCACTCACTGACAACATTCACTGACAACATTCACTCACTGACAACATTCACTGACAACATTCGCTCACTGACAACATTCACTGACAACATTCACTCTCTGACAACATTCACTCACTGACAACATTCACTCACTGACAACATTCACTGACAACATTCACTGACTGACAACATTCACTGACTGACAACATTCACTGACAACATTCACTCACTGACAACATTCACTGACAACATTCACTCACTGACAACATTCACTGACAACATTCACTCTCTGACAACATTCACTCACTGACAACATTCACTGACAACATTCACTCACTGACAACATTCACTGACAACATTCACTCACTGACAACATTCACTGACAACATTCGCTCACTGACAACATTCACTGACAACATTCACTCTCTGACAACATTCACTCACTGACAACATTCACTCACTGACAACATTCACTGACAACATTCACTGACTGACAACATTCACTCACTGACAACATTCACTGACAACATTCACTCTCTGACAACATTCACTGACAACATTCACTCTCTGACAACATTCACTCACTGACAACATTCACTCACTGACAACATTCACTCACTGACAACATTCACTGACAACATTCACTCACTGACAACATTCACTCACTGACAACATTCACTGACAACATTCACTCACTGACAACATTCACTCACTGACAACATTCACTGACAACATTCACTCTCTGACAACATTCACTCACTGACAACATTCACTCACTGACAACATTCACTGACAACATTCACTCACTGACAACATTCACTGACAACATTCACTCACTGACAACATTCACTGACAACATTCACTCACTGACAACATTCACTGACAACATTCACTCACTGACAACATTCACTCACTGACAACATTCACTGACAACATTCACTGAAAACATTCACTCACTGACAACATTCACTGACAACATTCACTCTCTGACAACATTCACTGACAACATTCACTCACTGACAACATTCACTGACAACATTCACTCACTGACAACATTCACTGACAACATTCACTCACTGACAACATTCACTGACAACATTCACTCACTGACAACATTCACTCACTGACAACATTCACTGACAACATTCACTCACTGACAACATTCACTGACAACATTTACTCACTGACAACATTCAGTCACTGACAACATTCACTGACAACATTCACTGACAACATTCACTCACTGACAACATTCACTGACAACATTCACTGACAACATTCACTCACTGACAACATTCACTGACAACATTCAATCTCTGACAACAATCACTGACAACATTCACTCTCTGACAACATTCACTGACAACATTCACTCTCTGACAACATTCACTGACAACATTCACTCACTGACAACATTCACTCACTGACAACATTCACTCTCTGACAACATTCACTGACAACATTCACTCTCTGACAACATTCACTGACAACATTCACTCACTGACAACATTCACTGACAACATTCGCTCACTGACAACATTCACTGACAACATTCACTCTCTGACAACATTCACTCACTGACAACATTCACTCACTGACAACATTCACTGACAACATTCACTCACTGACAACATTCACTGACAACATTCACTCACTGACAACATTCACTTACAACATTCACTCACTGACAACATTCACTGACAACATTCACTCACTGACAACATTCACTGACAACATTCACTGACTGACAACATTCACTCACTGACAACATTCACTGACAACATTCACTCACTGACAACATTCACTGACAACATTCACTGACTGACAACATTCACTCACTGACAACATTCACTGACAACATTCACTCACTGACAACATTCACTGACAACATTCACTCACTGACAACATTCACTGACAACATTCGCTCACTGACAACATTCACTGACAACATTCACTCACTGACAACATTCACTCACTGACAACATTCACTGACAACATTCACTCACTGACAACATTCACTGACAACATTCTCTGACAACATTCACTGACTGACAACATTCACTCACTGACAACATTCACTGACAACATTCACTCTCTGACAACATTCACTGACAACATTCACTCACTGACAACATTCACTGACAACATTCACTCACTGACAACATTCACTGACAACATTCACTGACTGACAACATTCACTCACTGACAACATTCACTGACAACATTCACTCACTGACAACATTCACTGACAACATTCACTGACTGACAACATTCAATCACTGACAACATTCACTGACAACATTCACTCACTGACAACATTCACTGACAACATTCACTCACTGACAACATTCACTGACAACATTCGCTCACTGACAACATTCACTGACAACATTCACTCACTGACAACATTCACTCACTGACAACATTCACTGACAACATTCACTCACTGACAACATTCACTGACAACATTCACTCACTGACAACATTCACTGACAACATTCTCTGACAACATTCACTGACTGACAACATTCACTCACTGACAACATTCACTGACAACATTCACTCTCTGACAACATTCACTGACAACATTCACTCACTGACAACATTCACTGACAACATTCACTCACTGACAACATTCACTGACAACATTCACTGACTGACAACATTCACTCACTGACAACATTCACTGACAACATTCACTCACTGACAACATTCACTGACAACATTCACTGACTGACAACATTCACTCACTGACAACATTCACTGACAACATTCACTCACTGACAACATTCACTGACAACATTCACTCACTGACAACATTCACTGACAACATTCGCTCACTGACAACATTCACTGACAACATTCACTCACTGACAACATTCACTCACTGACAACATTCACTGACAACATTCACTCACTGACAACATTCACTGACAACATTCTCTGACAACATTCACTGACTGACAACATTCACTCACTGACAACATTCACTGACAACATTCACTCACTGACAACATTCACTGACAACATTCGCTCACTGACAACATTCACTGACAACATTCACTCACTGACAACATTCACTCACTGACAACATTCACTGGCAACATTCACTCACTGACAACATTCACTGACAACATTCACTGACTGACAACATTCACTCACTGACAACATTCACTGACAACATTCACTCACTGACAACATTCACTGACAACATTCGCTCACTGACAACATTCACTGACAACATTCACTCTCTGACAACATTCACTCACTGACAACATTCACTCACTGACAACATTCACTGACAACATTCACTGACTGACAACATTCACTCACTGACAACATTCACTGACAACATTCACTCACTGACAACATTCACTGACAACATTCACTGACAACATTCACTGACAACATTCACTCACTGACAACATTCACTGACAACATTCGCTCACTGACAACATTCACTGACAACATTCACTCACTGACAACATTCACTGACAACATTCACTGACTGACAACATTCACTCACTGACAACATTCACTGACAACATTCACTCACTGACAACATTCACTGACAACATTCGCTCACTGACAACATTCACTGACAACATTCACTCTCTGACAACATTCACTCACTGACAACATTCACTGACAACATTCACTGACTGACAACATTCACTCACTGACAACATTCACTGACAACATTCACTCACTGACAACATTCACTCACTGACAACATTCACTGACAACATTCGCTCACTGACAACATTCACTGACAACATTCACTCACTGACAACATTCACTGACAACATTCACTGACTGACAACATTCACTCACTGACAACATTCACTGACAACATTCACTCACTGACAACATTCACTGACAACATTCCCTCACTGACAACATTCACTCACTGACAACATTCACTGACAACATTCACTCACTGACAACATTCACTGACAACATTCGCTCACTGACAACATTCACTGACAACATTCACTCTCTGACAACATTCACTCACTGACAACATTCACTCACTGACAACATTCACTGACTGACAACATTCACTCACTGACAACATTCACTGACAACATTCACTCTCTGACAACATTCACTCACTGACAACATTCACTCACTGACAACATTCACTGACAACATTCACTCACTGACAACATTCGCTCACTGACAACATTCACTGACAACATTCACTCTCTGACAACATTCACTCACTGACAACATTCACTGACAACATTCACTCACTGACAACATTCACTGACAACATTCACTGACAACATTCACTGACAACATTCACTCACTGACAACATTCACTGACAACATTCGCTCACTGACAACATTCACTGACAACATTCACTCACTGACAACATTCACTGACAACATTCACTGACTGACAACATTCACTCACTGACAACATTCACTGACAACATTCACTCACTGACAACATTCACTGACAACATTCGCTCACTGACAACATTCACTGACAACATTCACTCTCTGACAACATTCACTCACTGACAACATTCACTCACTGACAACATTCACTGACAACATTCACTGACTGACAACATTCACTGACTGACAACATTCACTGACAACATTCACTCACTGACAACATTCACTGACAACATTCACTCACTGACAACATTCACTGACAACATTCACTCTCTGACAACATTCACTCACTGACAACATTCACTGACAACATTCACTCACTGACAACATTCACTGACAACATTCACTCACTGACAACATTCACTGACAACATTCGCTCACTGACAACATTCACTGACAACATTCACTCTCTGACAACATTCACTCACTGACAACATTCACTCACTGACAACATTCACTGACAACATTCACTGACTGACAACATTCACTCACTGACAACATTCACTGACAACATTCACTCTCTGACAACATTCACTCACTGACAACATTCACTCACTGACAACATTCACTGACAACATTCACTCACTGACAACATTCACTGACAACATTCGCTCACTGACAACATTCACTGACAACATTCACTCTCTGACAACATTCACTCACTGACAACATTCACTCACTGACAACATTCACTGACAACATTCACTCACTGACAACATTCACTGACAACATTCACTCACTGACAACATTCACTGACAACATTCACTCACTGACAACATTCACTCACTGACAACATTCACTGACAACATTCACTCACTGACAACATTCACTGACAACATTCACTCACTGACAACATTCACTGACAACATTCGCTCACTGACAACATTCACTGACAACATTCACTCTCTGACAACATTCACTCACTGACAACATTCACTGACAACATTCACTCACTGACAACATTCACTCACTGACAACATTCACTGACAACATTCACTCACTGACAACATTCACTGACAACATTCACTCACTGACAACATTCACTCACTGACAACATTCACTAACAACATTCGCTCACTGACAACATTCACTGACAACATTCACTCACTGACAACATTCACTGACAACATTCACTGACTGACAACATTTACTCACTGACAACATTCACTGACAACATTCACTCACTGACAACATTCACTGACAACATTCACTCACTGACAACATTCACTGACAACATTCGCTCACTGACAACATTCACTGACAACATTCACTCTCTGACAACATTCACTCACTGACAACATTCACTGACAACATTCACTCACTGACAACATTCACTGACAACATTCACTCACTGACAACATTCACTCACTGACAACATTCACTGACAACATTCACTCACTGACAACATTCACTGACAACATTCACTCACTGACAACATTCACTGACACCATTCACTCACTGACAACATTCACTGACAACATTCGCTCACTGACAACATTCACTGACAACATTCACTCTCTGACAACATTCACTCACTGACAACATTCACTGACAACATTCACTCACTGACAACATTCACTGACAACATTCACTCACTGACAACATTCACTCACTGACAACATTCACTGACAACATTCACTCACTGACAACATTCACTGACAACATTCACTCACTGACAACATTCACTGACAACATTCGCTCACTGACAACATTCACTGACAACATTCACTCTCTGACAACATTCACTCACTGACAACATTCACTCACTGACAACATTCACTGACAACATTCACTGACTGACAACATTCACTCACTGACAACATTCACTGACAACATTCACTCTCTGACAACATTCACTCACTGACAACATTCACTCACTGACAACATTCACTGACAACATTCACTCACTGACAACATTCACTGACAACATTCGCTCACTGACAACATTCACTGACAACATTCACTCTCTGACAACATTCACTCACTGACAACATTCACTCACTGACAACATTCACTGACAACATTCACTCACTGACAACATTCACTGACAACATTAACTGACTGACAACATTCACTCACTGACAACATTCACTGACAACATTCACTCACTGACAACATTCACTGACAACATTCACTCACTGACAACATTCACTGACAACATTCGCTCACTGACAACATTCACTGACAACATTCACTCTCTGACAACATTCACTCACTGACAACATTCACTGACAACATTCACTCACTGACAACATTCACTGACAACATTCACTCACTGACAACATTCACTCACTGACAACATTCACTGACAACATTAACTCACTGACAACATTCACTGACAACATTCACTCACTGACAACATTCACTGACAACATTCGCTCACTGACAACATTCACTGACAACATTCACTCTCTGACAACATTCACTCACTGACAACATTCACTCACTGACAACATTCACTGACAACATTCACTGACAACATTCACTCACTGACAACATTCACTGACAACATTCACTCTCTGACAACATTCACTCACTGACAACATTCACTCACTGACAACATTCACTGACAACATTCACTCACTGACAACATTCACTGACAACATTCACTCACTGACAACATTCACTGACAACATTCGCTCACTGACAACATTCACTGACAACATTCACTCTCTGACAACATTCACTCACTGACAACATTCACTGACAACATTCACTCACTGACAACATTCACTGACAACATTCACTCACTGACAACATTCACTCACTGACAACATTCACTGACAACATTCACTCACTGACAACATTCACTGACAACATTCACTCACTGACAACATTCACTGACAACATTCGCTCACTGACAACATTCACTGACAACATTCACTCTCTGACAACATTCACTCACTGACAACATTCACTCACTGACAACATTCACTGACAACATTCACTGACAACATTCACTCACTGACAACATTCACTGACAACATTCACTCTCTGACAACATTCACTCACTGACAACATTCACTCACTGACAACATTCACTGACAACATTCACTGACAACATTCACTCACTGACAACATTCACTGACAACATTCACTCACTGACAACATTCACTGACAACATTCACTCTCTGACAACATTCACTGACAACATTCACTCTCTGACAACATTCACTCTCTGACAACATTCACTCACTGACAACATTCACTCACTGACAACATTCAGTCACTGACAACATTCACTGACAACATTCACTCTCTGACAACATTCACTCACTGACAACATTCACTCACTGACAACATTCACTGACAACATTCACTGACTGACAACATTCACTCACTGACAACATTCACTGACAACATTCACTCACTGACAACATTCACTGACAACATTCAGTCACTGACAACATTCACTGACAACATTCGCTCACTGACAACATTCACTGACAACATTCACTCACTGACAACATTCACTGACAACATTCACTGACAACATTCACTCTCTGACAACATTCACTCACTGACAACATTCACTGACAACATTCACTCACTGACAACATTCACTGACAACATTCAATCTCTGACAACAATCACTGACAACATTCACTCTCTGACAACATTCACTGACAACATTCACTCTCTGACAACATTCACTGACAACATTCACTCACTGACAACATTCACTCACTGACAACATTCACTCTCTGACAACATTCACTGACAACATTCACTCTCTGACAACATTCACTGACAACATTCACTCACTGACAACATTCACTGACAACATTCGCTCACTGACAACATTCACTGACAACATTCACTCTCTGACAACATTCACTCACTGACAACATTCACTCACTGACAACATTCACTGACAACATTCACTCACTGACAACATTCACTGACAACATTCACTCACTGACAACATTCACTTACAACATTCACTCACTGACAACATTCACTGACAACATTCACTCACTGACAACATTCACTGACAACATTCACTCACTGACAACATTCACTGACAACATTCACTGACTGACAACATTCACTCACTGACAACATTCACTGACAACATTCACTCACTGACAACATTCACTGACAACATTCACTGACTGACAACATTCACTCACTGACAACATTCACTGACAACATTCACTCACTGACAACATTCACTGACAACATTCACTCACTGACAACATTCACTGACAACATTCGCTCACTGACAACATTCAATCTCTGACAACAATCACTGACAACATTCACTCTCTGACAACATTCACTGACAACATTCACTCTCTGACAACATTCACTGACAACATTCACTCACTGACAACATTCACTCACTGACAACATTCACTCTCTGACAACATTCACTGACAACATTCACTCTCTGACAACATTCACTGACAACATTCACTCACTGACAACATTAACTCACTGACAACATTCACTCTCTGACAACATTCACTGACAACATTCACTCACTATCAACATTCACTGACAACATTCACTCTCTGACAACATTCACTGACAACATTCACTGACAACATTCGCTCACTGACAACATTCACTGACAACATTCACTCTCTGACAACATTCACTGACAACATTCACTCACTGACAACATTCACTGACAACATTCACTCACTGACAACATTCACTGACAACATTTACTCACTGACAACATTCACTGACAACATTCACTCTCTGACAACATTCACTGACAACATTCACTGACAACATTCACTCTCTGACAACATTCACTGACAACATTCACTGACAACATTCACTCACTGACAACATTCACTCTCTGACAACATTCACTCACTGACAACATTCACTCACTGACAACATTCACTGACAACATTCACTGACAACATTCACTCTCTGACAACATTCACTGACAACATTCACTCACTGACAACATTCACTGACAACATTCACTCACTGACAACATTCACTCACTGACAACATTCACTGACAACATTCACTCTCTGACAACATTCACTGACAACATTCACTGACAACATTCGCTCACTGACAACATTCACTGACAACATTCACTCTCTGACAACATTCACTCACTGACAACATTCACTGACAACATTCACTGACTGACAACATTCACTCACTGACAACTTTCACTGACAACATTCACTCACTGACAACATTCACTGACAACATTCACTGACAACATTCACTCTCTGACAACATTCACTCACTGACAACATTCACTCACTGACAACATTCACTGACAACATTCGCTCACTGACAAACATTCACTGACAACATTCGCTCACTGACAACATTCACTGACAACATTCACTCTCTGACAACATTCACTCACTGACAACATTCACTCACTGACAACATTCACTGACAACATTCACTGACTGACAACATTCACTCACTGACAACATTCACTGACAACAATCACTCACTGACAACATTCACTGACAACATTCACTGACTGACAACATTCACTCACTGACAACATTCACTGACAACATTCACTGACTGACAACATTCACTGACAACATTCACTCACTGACAACATTCACTGACAACATTCACTCACTGACAACATTCACTGACAACATTCCCTCACTGACAACATTCACTCACTGACAACATTCACTGACAACATTCACTCACTGACAACATTCACTGACAACATTCACTCACTGACAACATTCACTGACAACATTCACTGACTGACAACATTCACTCACTGACAACATTCACTGACAACATTCACTCACTGACAACATACACTGACAACATTCGCTCACTGACAACATTCACTCACTGACAACATTCACTGACAACATTCACTCACTGACAACATTCACTGACAACATTCACTCACTGACAACATTCACTGACAACATTCACTCACTGACAACATTCACTGACAATATTCACTCTCTGACAACATTCACTCACTGACAACATTCACTGACAACATTCACTCACTGACAACATTCACTGACAACATTCACTCACTGACAACATTCACTGACAACATTCACTCACTGACAACATTCACTGACAACATTCACTCTCTGACAACATTCACTCACTGACAACATTCACTCACTGACAACATTCACTGACAACATTCACTCACTGACAACATTCACTGACAACATTCACTCACTGACAACATTCACTGACAACATTCACTCACTGACAACATTCACTGACAACATTCACTCTCTGACAACATTCACTGACAACATTCACTCTCTGACAACATTCACTGACAACATTCACTCACTGACAACATTCACTCACTGACAACATTCACTCTCTGACAACATTCACTGACAACATTCACTCTCTGACAACATTCACTGACAACATTCACTCACTGACAACATTAACTCACTGACAACATTCACTCTCTGACAACATTCACTGACAACATTCACTCACTATCAACATTCACTGACAACATTCACTCTCTGACAACATTCACTGACAACATTCACTGACAACATTCGCTCACTGACAACATTCACTGACAACATTCACTCTCTGACAACATTCACTGACAACATTCACTCACTGACAACATTCACTGACAACATTCACTCACTGACAACATTCACTGACAACATTTACTCACTGACAACATTCACTGACAACATTCACTCTCTGACAACATTCACTGACAACATTCACTGACAACATTCACTCTCTGACAACATTCACTGACAACATTCACTGACAACATTCACTCACTGACAACATTCACTCTCTGACAACATTCACTCACTGACAACATTCACTCACTGACAACATTCACTGACAACATTCACTCACTGACAACATTCACTCACTGACAACATTCACTGACTGACAACATTCACTCACTGACAACATTCACTGACAACATTCATTCTCTGACAACATTCACTCACTGACAACATTCACTCACTGACAACATTCACTGACAACATTCACTCACTGACAACATTCACTGACAACATTCACTGACTTACAACATTCACTCACTGACAACATTCACTGACAACATTCACTCACTGACAACATTCACTGACAACATTCACTCACTGACAACATTCACTGACAACATTCACTGACTGACAACATTCACTGACTGACAACATTCACTCACTGACAACATTCACTGTCAACATTCACTCACTGACAACATTCACTGACAACATTCACTCACTGACAACATTCACTGACAACATTCGCTCACTGACAACATTCACTGACAACATTCACTCTCTGACAACATTCACTCACTGACAACATTCACTGACAACATTCACTCACTGACAACATTCACTGACAACATTCGCTCACTGACAACATTCACTGACAACATTCACTCACTGACAACATTCACTGACAACATTCGCTCACTGACAACATTCACTCACTGACAACATTCACTGACAACATTCACTCACTGACAACATTCACTGACAACATTCACTGACAACATTCACTCACTGACAACATTCACTGACAACATTCACTCTCTGACAACATTCACTGACAACATTCACTCACTGACAACATTCACTGACAACATTCACTCACTGACAACATTCACTCACTGACAACATTCACTGACAACATTCACTCTCTGACAACATTCACTGACAACATTCACTGACAACATTCGCTCACTGGCAACATTCACTGACAACATTCACTCTCTGACAACATTCACTCACTGACAACATTCACTGACAACATTCACTCACTGACAACATTCACTGACAACATTCACTCACTGACAACATTCACTGACAACATTCACTCACTGACAACATTCACTCACTGACAACATTCACTGACAACATTCACTCTCTGACAACATTCACTCACTGACAACATTCACTCACTGACAAAATTCACTGACAACATTCACTCACTGACAACATTCACTGACAACATTCACTCACTGACAACATTCAGTCACTGACAACATTCACTGACAACATTCACTCACTGACAACATTCACTGACAACATTCACTGACAACATTCACTCACTGACAACATTCACTGACAACATTCACTCACTGACAACATTCACTGACAACATTCACTCTCTGACAACATTCACTGACAACATTCACTCTCTGACAACATTCACTCTCTGACAACATTCACTCACTGACAACATTCACTCACTGACAACATTCAGTCACTGACAACATTCACTGACAACATTCACTCTCTGACAACATTCACTCACTGACAACATTCACTCACTGACAAAATTCACTGACAACATTCACTGACAACATTCACTCACTGACAACATTCAGTCACTGACAACATTCACTGACAACATTCACTCACTGACAACATTCATTGACAACATTCACTGACAACATTCACTCTCTGACAACATTCACTCACTGACAACATTCACTGACAACATTCACTCACTGACAACATTCACTGACAACATTCACTCTCTGACAACATTCACTGACAACATTCACTCTCTGACAACATTCACTCTCTGACAACATTCACTCACTGACAACATTCACTCACTGACAACATTCAGTCACTGACAACATTCACTGACAACATTCACTCTCTGACAACATTCACTCACTGACAACATTCACTCACTGACAACATTCACTGACAACATTCACTGACTGACAACATTCACTCACTGACAACATTCACTGACAACATTCACTCTCTGACAACATTCACTCACTGACAACATTCACTGACAACATTCACTCACTGACAACATTCACTGACAACATTCGCTCACTGACAACATTCACTGACAACATTCACTCTCTGACAACATTCACTCACTGACAACATTCACTGACAACATTCACTCACTGACAACATTCACTGACTGACAACATTCACTCACTGACAACATTCACTGACAACATTCACTCACTGACAACATTCACTGACAACATTCACTGACTGACAACATTCACTGACAACATTCACTGACTGACAACATTCACTCACTGACAACATTCACTGACAACATTCACTCACTGACAACATTCACTGACAACATTCGCTCACTGACAACATTCACTGACAACATTCACTCTCTGACAACATTCACTCACTGACAACATTCACTCACTGACAACATTCACTGACAACATTCACTGACTGACAACATTCACTCACTGACAACATTCACTGACAACATTCACTCACTGACAACATTCACTGACAACATTCACTCACTGACAACATTCACTGACAACATTCACTGACTGACAACATTCACTCACTGACAACATTCACTGACAACATTCACTGACTGACAACATTCACTGACAACATTCACTCACTGACAACATTCACTGACAACATTCGCTCACTGACAACATTCACTGACAACATTCACTCTCTGACAACATTCACTCACTGACAACATTCACTGACAACATTCACTCACTGACAACATTCACTGACAACATTCGCTCACTGACAACATTCACTGACAACATTCACTCTCTGACAACATTCACTCACTGACAACATTCACTCACTGACAACATTCACTGACAACATTCGCTCACTGACAACATTCACTGACAACATTCACTCTCTGACAACATTCACTCACTGACAACATTCACTGACAACATTCACTCACTGACAACATTCACTGACAACATTCGCTCACTGACAACATTCACTGACAACATTCACTCTCTGACAACATTCACTCACTGACAACATTCACTCACTGACAACATTCACTGAAAACATTCACTGACTGACAACATTCACTCACTGACAACATTCACTGACAACATTCAATCACTGACAACATTCACTGACAACATTCACTGACTGACAACATTCACTCACTGACAACATTCACTGACAACATTCACTCACTGACAACATTCACTGACAACATTCAGTCACTGACAACATTCACTGACAACATTCGCTCACTGACAACATTCACTGACAACATTCACTCACTGACAACATTCACTGACAACATTCACTGACAACATTCACTCTCTGACAACATTCACTCACTGACAACATTCACTGACAACATTCACTCACTGACAACATTCACTGACAACATTCACTCTCTGACAACATTCACTGACAACATTCACTCACTGACAACATTCACTGACAACATTCACTCACTGACAACATTCACTGACAACATTCGCTCACTGACAACATTCACTGACAACATTCACTCACTGACAACATTCACTCACTGACAACATTCACTCACTGACAACATTCACTGACAACATTCACTCACTGACAACATTCACTCACTGACAACATTCACTGACAACATTCACTCACTGACAACATTCACTCACTGACAACATTCACTGACAACATTCACTCTCTGACAACATTCACTCACTGACAACATTCACTCACTGACAACATTCACTGACAACATTCACTCACTGACAACATTCACTGACAACATTCACTCACTGACAACATTCACTGACAACATTCACTCACTGACAACATTCACTCACTGACAACATTCACTGACAACATTCACTGAAAACATTCACTCACTGACAACATTCACTGACAACATTCACTCTCTGACAACATTCACTGACAACATTCACTCACTGACAACATTCACTGACAACATTCACTCACTGACAACATTCACTGACAACATTCACTCACTGACAACATTCACTGACAACATTCACTCACTGACAACATTCACTCACTGACAACATTCACTGACAACATTCACTCACTGACAACATTCACTGACAACATTTACTCACTGACAACATTCAGTCACTGACAACATTCACTGACAACATTCACTGACAACATTCACTCACTGACAACATTCACTGACAACATTCACTGACAACATTCACTCACTGACAACATTCACTGACAACATTCAATCTCTGACAACAATCACTGACAACATTCACTCTCTGACAACATTCACTGACAACATTCACTCTCTGACAACATTCACTGACAACATTCACTCACTGACAACATTCACTCACTGACAACATTCACTCTCTGACAACATTCACTGACAACATTCACTCTCTGACAACATTCACTGACAACATTCACTCACTGACAACATTCACTGACAACATTCGCTCACTGACAACATTCACTGACAACATTCACTCTCTGACAACATTCACTCACTGACAACATTCACTCACTGACAACATTCACTGACAACATTCACTCACTGACAACATTCACTGACAACATTCACTCACTGACAACATTCACTTACAACATTCACTCACTGACAACATTCACTGACAACATTCACTCACTGACAACATTCACTGACAACATTCACTCACTGACAACATTCACTGACAACATTCACTGACTGACAACATTCACTCACTGACAACATTCACTGACAACATTCACTCACTGACAACATTCACTGACAACATTCACTGACTGACAACATTCACTCACTGACAACATTCACTGACAACATTCACTCACTGACAACATTCACTGACAACATTCACTCACTGACAACATTCACTGACAACATTCGCTCACTGACAACATTCACTGACAACATTCACTCACTGACAACATTCACTCACTGACAACATTCACTGACAACATTCACTCACTGACAACATTCACTGACAACATTCTCTGACAACATTCACTGACTGACAACATTCACTCACTGACAACATTCACTGACAACATTCACTCTCTGACAACATTCACTGACAACATTCACTCACTGACAACATTCACTGACAACATTCACTCACTGACAACATTCACTGACAACATTCACTGACTGACAACATTCACTCACTGACAACATTCACTGACAACATTCACTCACTGACAACATTCACTGACAACATTCACTGACTGACAACATTCAATCACTGACAACATTCACTGACAACATTCACTCACTGACAACATTCACTGACAACATTCACTCACTGACAACATTCACTGACAACATTCGCTCACTGACAACATTCACTGACAACATTCACTCACTGACAACATTCACTCACTGACAACATTCACTGACAACATTCACTCACTGACAACATTCACTGACAACATTCACTCACTGACAACATTCACTGACAACATTCTCTGACAACATTCACTCACTGACAACATTCACTCACTGACAACATTCACTGACAACATTCACTCTCTGACAACATTCACTGACAACATTCACTCACTGACAACATTCACTGACAACATTCACTCACTGACAACATTCACTGACAACATTCACTGACTGACAACATTCACTCACTGACAACATTCACTGACAACATTCACTCACTGACAACATTCACTGACAACATTCACTGACTGACAACATTCACTCACTGACAACATTCACTGACAACATTCACTCACTGACAACATTCACTGACAACATTCACTCACTGACAACATTCACTGACAACATTCGCTCACTGACAACATTCACTGACAACATTCTCTGACAACATTCACTGACTGACAACATTCACTCACTGACAACATTCACTGACAACATTCACTCACTGACAACATTCACTGACAACATTCGCTCACTGACAACATTCACTGACAACATTCACTCACTGACAACATTCACTCACTGACAACATTCACTGGCAACATTCACTCACTGACAACATTCACTGACAACATTCACTGACTGACAACATTCACTCACTGACAACATTCACTGACAACATTCACTCACTGACAACATTCACTGACAACATTCGCTCACTGACAACATTCACTGACAACATTCACTCTCTGACAACATTCACTCACTGACAACATTCACTCACTGACAACATTCACTGACAACATTCACTGACTGACAACATTCACTCACTGACAACATTCACTGACAACATTCACTCTCTGACAACATTCACTCACTGACAACATTCACTCACTGACAACATTCACTGACAACATTCACTCACTGACAACATTCACTGACAACATTCGCTCACTGACAACATTCACTGACAACATTCACTCTCTGACAAAATTCACTCACTGACAACATTCACTCACTGACAACATTCACTGACAACATTCACTCACTGACAACATTCACTGACAACATTCACTCACTGACAACATTCACTGACAACATTCACTCACTGACAACATTCACTCACTGACAACATTCACTGACAACATTCACTCACTGACAACATTCACTGACAACATTCACTCACTGACAACATTCACTGACAACATTCGCTCACTGACAACATTCACTGACAACATTCACTCTCTGACAACATTCACTCACTGACAACATTCACTGACAACATTCACTCACTGACAACATTCACTCACTGACAACATTCACTGACAACATTCACTCACTGACAACATTCACTGACAACATTCACTCACTGACAACATTCACTCACTGACAACATTCACTAACAACATTCGCTCACTGACAACATTCACTGACAACATTCACTCACTGACAACATTCACTGACAACATTCACTGACTGACAACATTCACTCACTGACAACATTCACTGACAACATTCACTCACTGACAACATTCACTGACAACATTCACTCACTGACAACATTCACTGACAACATTCGCTCACTGACAACATTCACTGACAACATTCACTCTCTGACAACATTCACTGACAACATTCACTCACTGACAACATTCACTGACAACATTCACTCACTGACAACATTCACTCACTGACAACATTCACTGACAACATTCACTCACTGACAACATTCACTGACAACATTCACTCACTGACAACATTCACTGACACCATTCACTCACTGACAACATTCACTGACAACATTCGCTCACTGACAACATTCACTGACAACATTCACTCTCTGACAACATTCACTCACTGACAACATTCACTGACAACATTCACTCACTGACAACATTCACTGACAACATTCACTCACTGACAACATTCACTGACAACATTCACTCACTGACAACATTCACTGACAACATTCGCTCACTGACAACATTCACTGACAACATTCACTCTCTGACAACATTCACTCACTGACAACATTCACTCACTGACAACATTCACTGACAACATTCACTGACTGACAACATTCACTCACTGACAACATTCACTGACAACATTCACTCTCTGACAACATTCACTCACTGACAACATTCACTCACTGACAACATTCACTGACAACATTCACTCACTGACAACATTCACTGACAACATTCGCTCACTGACAACATTCACTGACAACATTCACTCTCTGACAACATTCACTCACTGACAACATTCACTCACTGACAACATTCACTGACAACATTCACTCACTGACAACATTCACTGACAACATTCACTGACTGACAACATTCACTCACTGACAACATTCACTGACAACATTCACTCACTGACAACATTCACTGACAACATTCACTCACTGACAATATTCACTGACAACATTCGCTCACTGACAACATTCACTGACAACATTCACTCTCTGACAACATTCACTCACTGACAACATTCACTGACAACATTCACTCACTGACAACATTCACTGACAACATTCACTCACTGACAACATTCACTCACTGACAACATTCACTGACAACATTCACTCACTGACAACATTCACTGACAACATTCACTCACTGACAACATTCACTGACAACATTCGCTCACTGACAACATTCACTGACAACATTCACTCTCTGACAACATTCACTCACTGACAACATTCACTCACTGACAACATTCACTGACAACATTCACTGACAACATTCACTCACTGACAACATTCACTGACAACATTCACTCTCTGACAACATTCACTCACTGACAACATTCACTCACTGACAACATTCACTGACAACATTCACTCACTGACAACATTCACTGACAACATTCACTCACTGACAACATTCACTGACAACATTCGCTCACTGACAACATTCACTGACAACATTCACTCTCTGACAACATTCACTCACTGACAACATTCACTGACAACATTCACTCACTGACAACATTCACTGACAACATTCACTCACTGACAACATTCACTCACTGACAACATTCACTGACAACATTCACTCACTGACAACATTCACTGACAACATTCACTCACTGACAACATTCACTGACAACATTCGCTCACTGACAACATTCACTGACAACATTCACTCTCTGACAACATTCACTCACTGACAACATTCACTCACTGACAACATTCACTGACAACATTCACTGACAACATTCACTCACTGACAACATTCACTGACAACATTCACTCTCTGACAACATTCACTCACTGACAACATTCACTCACTGACAACATTCACTGACAACATTCACTCACTGACAACATTCACTGACTGACAACATTCACTCACTGACAACATTCACTGACAACATTCACTCACTGACAACATTCACTGACAACATTCACTCACTGACAACATTCACTCACTGACAACATTCACTGACAACATTCACTCACTGACAACATTCACTGACAACATTCGCTCACTGACAACATTCACTGACAACATTCACTCACTGACAACATTCACTGACAACATTCACTGACTGACAACATTCACTCACTGACAACATTCACTGACAACATTCACTCACTGACAACATTCACTGACAACATTCCCTCACTGACAACATTCACTGACAACATTCACTCACTGACAACATTCACTGACAACATTCACTCACTGACAACATTCACTGACAACATTCGCTCACTGACAACATTCACTGACAACATTCACTCTCTGACAACATTCACTCACTGACAACATTCACTCACTGACAACATTCACTGACTGACAACATTCACTCACTGACAACATTCACTGACAACATTCACTCTCTGACAACATTCACTCACTGACAACATTCACTGACAACATTCACTCACTGACAACATTCACTGACAACATTCGCTCACTGACAACATTCACTGACAACATTCACTCTCTGACAACATTCACTCACTGACAACATTCACTGACAACATTCACTGACTGACAACATTCACTCACTGACAACATTCACTGACAACATTCACTGACAACATTCACTGACAACATTCACTCACTGACAACATTCACTGACAACATTCGCTCACTGACAACATTCACTGACAACATTCACTCACTGACAACATTCACTGACAACATTCACTCTCTGACAACATTCACTGACAACATTCACTCACAGATAACATTCACTGACAACATTCACTCACTGACAACATTCACTCACTGACAACATTCACTGACAACATTCACTCTCTGACAACATTCACTGACAACATTCACTGACAACATTCGCTCACTGACAACATTCACTGACAACATTCACTCTCTGACAACATTCACTCACTGACAACATTCACTGACAACATTCACTCACTGACAACATTCACTGACAACATTCACTGACTGACAACATTCACTCACTGACAACATTCACTGACAACATTCACTCACTGACAACATTCACTGACAACATTCACTCTCTGACAACATTCACTCACTGACAACATTCACTCACTGACAACATTCACTGACAACATTCACTCTCTGACAACATTCACTCACTGACAACATTCACTCACTGACAACATTCACTGACAACATTCACTCACTGACAACATTCACTCACTGACAACATTCACTGACAACATTCACTGAAAACATTCACTCACTGACAACATTCACTGACAACATTCACTCTCTGACAACATTCACTGACAACATTCACTCACTGACAACATTCACTGACAACATTCACTCACTGACAACATTCACTGACAACATTCACTCACTGACAACATTCACTGACAACATTCACTCACTGACAACATTCACTCACTGACAACATTCACTGACAACATTCACTCACTGACAACATTCACTGACAACATTTACTCACTGACAACATTCAGTCACTGACAACATTCACTGACAACATTCACTCACTGACAACATTCAGTCACTGACAACATTCACTGACAACATTCACTGACAACATTCACTGACAACATTCACTGACAACATTCACTCACTGACAACATTCACTGACAACATTCACTGACAACATTCACTCACTGACAACATTCACTGACAACATTCAATCTCTGACAACAATCACTGACAACATTCACTCTCTGACAACATTCACTGACAACATTCACTCTCTGACAACATTCACTGACAACATTCACTCACTGACAACATTCACTCACTGACAACATTCACTCTCTGACAACATTCACTGACAACATTCACTCTCTGACAACATTCACTGACAATATTCACTCACTGACAACATTAACTCACTGACAACATTCACTCTCTGACAACATTCACTGACAACATTCACTCACTATCAACATTCACTGACAACATTCACTCTCTGACAACATTCACTGACAACATTCACTGACAACATTCGCTCACTGACAACATTCACTGACAACATTCACTCTCTGACAACATTCACTGACAACATTCACTCACTGACAACATTCACTGACAACATTCACTCACTGACAACATTCACTGACAACATTTACTCACTGACAACATTCACTGACAACATTCACTCTCTGACAACATTCACTGACAACATTCACTGACAACATTCACTCTCTGACAACATTCACTGACAACATTCACTGACAACATTCACTCACTGACAACATTCACTCTCTGACAACATTCACTCACTGACAACATTCACTCACTGACAACATTCACTGACAACATTCACTCACTGACAACATTCACTCACTGACAACATTCACTGACTGACAACATTCACTCACTGACAACATTCACTGACAACATTCATTCTCTGACAACATTCACTCACTGACAACATTCACTCACTGACAACATTCACTGACAACATTCACTCACTGACAACATTCACTGACAACATTCACTGACTTACAACATTCACTCACTGACAACATTCACTGACAACATTCACTCACTGACAACATTCACTGACAACATTCACTCACTGACAACATTCACTGACAACATTCACTGACTGACAACATTCACTGACTGACAACATTCACTCACTGACAACATTCACTGTCAACATTCACTCACTGACAACATTCACTGACAACATTCACTCACTGACAACATTCACTGACAACATTCGCTCACTGACAACATTCACTGACAACATTCACTCTCTGACAACATTCACTCACTGACAACATTCACTGACAACATTCACTCACTGACAACATTCACTGACAACATTCGCTCACTGACAACATTCACTGACAACATTCACTCACTGACAACATTCACTGACAACATTCGCTCACTGACAACATTCACTCACTGACAACATTCACTGACAACATTCACTCACTGACAACATTCACTGACAACATTCACTCACTGACAACATTCACTGACAACATTCACTCTCTGACAACATTCACTGACAACATTCACTCACTGACAACATTCACTGACAACATTCACTCACTGACAACATTCACTCACTGACAACATTCACTGACAACATTCACTCTCTGACAACATTCACTGACAACATTCACTGACAACATTCGCTCACTGGCAACATTCACTGACAACATTCACTCTCTGACAACATTCACTCACTGACAACATTCACTGACAACATTCACTCACTGACAACATTCACTGACAACATTCACTCACTGACAACATTCACTGACAACATTCACTCACTGACAACATTCACTCACTGACAACATTCACTGACAACATTCACTCTCTGACAACATTCACTCACTGACAACATTCACTCACTGACAAAATTCACTGACAACATTCACTCACTGACAACATTCACTGACAACATTCACTCACTGACAACATTCAGTCACTGACAACATTCACTGACAACATTCACTCACTGACAACATTCACTGACAACATTCACTGACAACATTCACTCACTGACAACATTCACTGACAACATTCACTCACTGACAACATTCACTGACAACATTCACTCTCTGACAACATTCACTGACAACATTCACTCTCTGACAACATTCACTCTCTGACAACATTCACTCACTGACAACATTCACTCACTGACAACATTCAGTCACTGACAACATTCACTGACAACATTCACTCTCTGACAACATTCACTCACTGACAACATTCACTCACTGACAAAATTCACTGACAACATTCACTGACAACATTCACTCACTGACAACATTCAGTCACTGACAACATTCACTGACAACATTCACTCACTGACAACATTCATTGACAACATTCACTGACAACATTCACTCTCTGACAACATTCACTCACTGACAACATTCACTGACAACATTCACTCACTGACAACATTCACTGACAACATTCACTCTCTGACAACATTCACTGACAACATTCACTCTCTGACAACATTCACTCTCTGACAACATTCACTCACTGACAACATTCACTCACTGACAACATTCAGTCACTGACAACATTCACTGACAACATTCACTCTCTGACAACATTCACTCACTGACAACATTCACTCACTGACAACATTCACTGACAACATTCACTGACTGACAACATTCACTCACTGACAACATTCACTGACAACATTCACTCTCTGACAACATTCACTCACTGACAACATTCACTCACTGACAACATTCACTGACAACATTCACTCACTGACAACATTCACTGACAACATTCGCTCACTGACAACATTCACTGACAACATTCACTCTCTGACAACATTCACTCACTGACAACATTCACTGACAACATTCACTCACTGACAACATTCACTGACTGACAACATTCACTCACTGACAACATTCACTGACAACATTCACTCACTGACAACATTCACTGACAACATTCACTGACTGACAACATTCACTGACAACATTCACTGACTGACAACATTCACTCACTGACAACATTCACTGACAACATTCACTCACTGACAACATTCACTGACAACATTCGCTCACTGACAACATTCACTGACAACATTCACTCTCTGACAACATTCACTCACTGACAACATTCACTCACTGACAACATTCACTGACAACATTCACTCACTGACAACATTCACTGACAACATTCACTGACTGACAACATTCACTCACTGACAACATTCACTGACAACATTCACTCACTGACAACATTCACTGACAACATTCACTCACTGACAACATTCACTGACAACATTCACTGACTGACAACATTCACTCACTGACAACATTCACTGACAACATTCACTGACTGACAACATTCACTGACAACATTCACTCACTGACAACATTCACTGACAACATTCGCTCACTGACAACATTCACTGACAACATTCACTCTCTGACAACATTCACTCACTGACAACATTCACTGACAACATTCACTCACTGACAACATTCACTGACAACATTCGCTCACTGACAACATTCACTGACAACATTCACTCTCTGACAACATTCACTCACTGACAACATTCACTCACTGACAACATTCACTGACAACATTCGCTCACTGACAACATTCACTGACAACATTCACTCTCTGACAACATTCACTCACTGACAACATTCACTGACAACATTCACTCACTGACAACATTCACTGACAACATTCGCTCACTGACAACATTCACTGACAACATTCACTCTCTGACAACATTCACTCACTGACAACATTCACTCACTGACAACATTCACTGAAAACATTCACTGACTGACAACATTCACTCACTGACAACATTCACTGACAACATTCAATCACTGACAACATTCACTGACAACATTCACTGACTGACAACATTCACTCACTGACAACATTCACTGACAACATTCACTCACTGACAACATTCACTGACAACATTCAGTCACTGACAACATTCACTGACAACATTCGCTCACTGACAACATTCACTGACAACATTCACTCACTGACAACATTCACTGACAACATTCACTGACAACATTCACTCTCTGACAACATTCACTCACTGACAACATTCACTGACAACATTCACTCACTGACAACATTCACTGACAACATTCACTCTCTGACAACATTCACTGACAACATTCACTCACTGACAACATTCACTGACAACATTCACTCACTGACAACATTCACTGACAACATTCGCTCACTGACAACATTCACTGACAACATTCACTCTCTGACAACATTCACTCACTGACAACATTCACTCACTGACAACATTCACTCACTGACAACATTCACTGACAACATTCACTCACTGACAACATTCACTCACTGACAACATTCACTGACAACATTCACTCTCTGACAACATTCACTCACTGACAACATTCACTCACTGACAACATTCACTGACAACATTCACTCACTGACAACATTCACTGACAACATTCACTCACTGACAACATTCACTGACAACATTCACTCACTGACAACATTCACTCACTGACAACATTCACTGACAACATTCACTGAAAACATTCACTCACTGACAACATTCACTGACAACATTCACTCTCTGACAACATTCACTGACAACATTCACTCACTGACAACATTCACTGACAACATTCACTCACTGACAACATTCACTGACAACATTCACTCACTGACAACATTCACTGACAACATTCACTCACTGACAACATTCACTCACTGACAACATTCACTGACAACATTCACTCACTGACAACATTCACTGACAACATTTACTCACTGACAACATTCAGTCACTGACAACATTCACTCACTGACAACATTCAGTCACTGACAACATTCACTGACAACATTCACTGACAACATTCACTCACTGACAACATTCACTGACAACATTCACTGACAACATTCACTCACTGACAACATTCACTGACAACATTCAATCTCTGACAACAATCACTGACAACATTCACTCTCTGACAACATTCACTGACAACATTCACTCTCTGACAACATTCACTGACAACATTCACTCACTGACAACATTCACTCACTGACAACATTCACTCTCTGACAACATTCACTGACAACATTCACTCTCTGACAACATTCACTGACAACATTCACTCACTGACAACATTCACTGACAACATTCGCTCACTGACAACATTCACTGACAACATTCACTCTCTGACAACATTCACTCACTGACAACATTCACTCACTGACAACATTCACTGACAACATTCACTCACTGACAACATTCACTGACAACATTCACTCACTGACAACATTCACTTACAACATTCACTCACTGACAACATTCACTGACAACATTCACTCACTGACAACATTCACTGACAACATTCACTCACTGACAACATTCACTGACAACATTCACTCACTGACAACATTCACTGACAACATTCACTGACTGACAACATTCACTCACTGACAACATTCACTGACAACATTCACTCACTGACAACATTCACTGACAACATTCACTCACTGACAACATTCACTGACAACATTCGCTCACTGACAACATTCAATCTCTGACAACAATCACTGACAACATTCACTCTCTGACAACATTCACTGACAACATTCACTCTCTGACAACATTCACTGACAACATTCACTCACTGACAACATTCACTCACTGACAACATTCACTCTCTGACAACATTCACTGACAACATTCACTCTCTGACAACATTCACTGACAACATTCACTCACTGACAACATTAACTCACTGACAACATTCACTCTCTGACAACATTCACTGACAACATTCACTCACTATCAACATTCACTGACAACATTCACTCTCTGACAACATTCACTGACAACATTCACTGACAACATTCGCTCACTGACAACATTCACTGACAACATTCACTCTCTGACAACATTCACTGACAACATTCACTCACTGACAACATTCACTGACAACATTCACTCACTGACAACATTCACTGACAACATTTACTCACTGACAACATTCACTGACAACATTCACTCTCTGACAACATTCACTGACAACATTCACTGACAACATTCACTCTCTGACAACATTCACTGACAACATTCACTGACAACATTCACTCACTGACAACATTCACTCTCTGACAACATTCACTCACTGACAACATTCACTCACTGACAACATTCACTGACAACATTCACTGACAACATTCACTCTCTGACAACATTCACTGACAACATTCACTCACTGACAACATTCACTGACAACATTCACTCACTGACAACATTCACTCACTGACAACATTCACTGACAACATTCACTCTCTGACAACATTCACTGACAACATTCACTGACAACATTCGCTCACTGACAACATTCACTGACAACATTCACTCTCTGACAACATTCACTCACTGACAACATTCACTGACAACATTCACTGACTGACAACATTCACTCACTGACAACTTTCACTGACAACATTCACTCACTGACAACATTCACTGACAACATTTACTGACAACATTCACTCTCTGACAACATTCACTCACTGACAACATTCACTCACTGACAACATTCACTGACAACATTCGCTCACTGACAAACATTCACTGACAACATTCGCTCACTGACAACATTCACTGACAACATTCACTCTCTGACAACATTCACTCACTGACAACATTCACTCACTGACAACATTCACTGACAACATTCACTGACTGACAACATTCACTCACTGACAACATTCACTGACAACAATCACTCACTGACAACATTCACTGACAACATTCACTGACTGACAACATTCACTCACTGACAACATTCACTGACAACATTCACTGACTGACAACATTCACTGACAACATTCACTCACTGACAACATTCACTGACAACATTCACTCACTGACAACATTCACTGACAACATTCCCTCACTGACAACATTCACTCACTGACAACATTCACTGACAACATTCACTCACTGACAACATTCACTGACAACATTCACTCACTGACAACATTCACTCACTGACAACATTCACTGACAACATTCACTGACTGACAACATTCACTCACTGACAACATTCACTGACAACATTCACTCACTGACAACATACACTGACAACATTCGCTCACTGACAACATTCACTCACTGACAACATTCACTGACAACATTCACTGACAACATTCACTGACTGACAACATTCACTCACTGACAACATTCACTGACAACATTCACTCACTGACAACATTCACTGACAACATTCCCTCACTGACAACATTCACTGACAACATTCACTCACTGACAACATTCACTGACAACATTCACTCACTGACAACATTCACTGACAACATTCGCTCACTGACAACATTCACTGACAACATTCACTCTCTGACAACATTCACTCACTGACAACATTCACTCACTGACAACATTCACTGACTGACAACATTCACTCACTGACAACATTCACTGACAACATTCACTCTCTGACAACATTCACTCACTGACAACATTCACTGACAACATTCACTCACTGACAACATTCACTGACAACATTCGCTCACTGACAACATTCACTGACAACATTCACTCTCTGACAACATTCACTCACTGACAACATTCACTGACAACATTCACTCACTGACAACATTCACTCACTGACAACATTCACTGACAACATTCACTGACAACATTCACTGACAACATTCACTCACTGACAACATTCACTGACAACATTCGCTCACTGACAACATTCACTGACAACATTCACTCACTGACAACATTCACTGACAACATTCACTCTCTGACAACATTCACTGACAACATTCACTCACAGATAACATTCACTGACAACATTCACTCACTGACAACATTCACTCACTGACAACATTCACTGACAACATTCACTCTCTGACAACATTCACTGACAACATTCACTGACAACATTCGCTCACTGACAACATTCACTGACAACATTCACTCTCTGACAACATTCACTCACTGACAACATTCACTGACAACATTCACTCACTGACAACATTCACTGACAACATTCACTGACTGACAACATTCACTCACTGACAACATTCACTGACAACATTCACTCACTGACAACATTCACTGACAACATTCACTCTCTGACAACATTCACTCACTGACAACATTCACTCACTGACAACATTCACTGACAACATTCACTCTCTGACAACATTCACTCACTGACAACATTCACTCACTGACAACATTCACTGACAACATTCACTCACTGACAACATTCACTGACAACATTCACTCACTGACAACATTCACTGACAACATTCACTGAAAACATTCACTCACTGACAACATTCACTGACAACATTCACTCTCTGACAACATTCACTGACAACATTCACTCACTGACAACATTCACTGACAACATTCACTCACTGACAACATTCACTGACAACATTCACTCACTGACAACATTCACTGACAACATTCACTCACTGACAACATTCACTCACTGACAACATTCACTGACAACATTCACTCACTGACAACATTCACTGACAACATTTACTCACTGACAACATTCAGTCACTGACAACATTCACTGACAACATTCACTCACTGACAACATTCAGTCACTGACAACATTCACTGACAACATTCACTGACAACATTCACTGACAACATTCACTGACAACATTCACTCACTGACAACATTCACTGACAACATTCACTGACAACATTCACTCACTGACAACATTCACTGACAACATTCAATCTCTGACAACAATCACTGACAACATTCACTCTCTGACAACATTCACTGACAACATTCACTCTCTGACAACATTCACTGACAACATTCACTCACTGACAACATTCACTCACTGACAACATTCACTCTCTGACAACATTCACTGACAACATTCACTCTCTGACAACATTCACTGACAACATTCACTCACTGACAACATTAACTCACTGACAACATTCACTCTCTGACAACATTCACTGACAACATTCACTCACTATCAACATTCACTGACAACATTCACTCTCTGACAACATTCACTGACAACATTCACTGACAACATTCGCTCACTGACAACATTCACTGACAACATTCACTCTCTGACAACATTCACTGACAACATTCACTCACTGACAACATTCACTGACAACATTCACTCACTGACAACATTCACTGACAACATTTACTCACTGACAACATTCACTGACAACATTCACTCTCTGACAACATTCACTGACAACATTCACTGACAACATTCACTCTCTGACAACATTCACTGACAACATTCACTGACAACATTCACTCACTGACAACATTCACTCTCTGACAACATTCACTCACTGACAACATTCACTCACTGACAACATTCACTGACAACATTCACTCACTGACAACATTCACTCACTGACAACATTCACTGACTGACAACATTCACTCACTGACAACATTCACTGACAACATTCATTCTCTGACAACATTCACTCACTGACAACATTCACTCACTGACAACATTCACTGACAACATTCACTCACTGACAACATTCACTGACAACATTCACTGACTTACAACATTCACTCACTGACAACATTCACTGACAACATTCACTCACTGACAACATTCACTGACAACATTCACTCACTGACAACATTCACTGACAACATTCACTGACTGACAACATTCACTGACTGACAACATTCACTCACTGACAACATTCACTGTCAACATTCACTCACTGACAACATTCACTGACAACATTCACTCACTGACAACATTCACTGACAACATTCGCTCACTGACAACATTCACTGACAACATTCACTCTCTGACAACATTCACTCACTGACAACATTCACTGACAACATTCACTCACTGACAACATTCACTGACAACATTCGCTCACTGACAACATTCACTGACAACATTCACTCACTGACAACATTCACTGACAACATTCGCTCACTGACAACATTCACTCACTGACAACATTCACTGACAACATTCACTCACTGACAACATTCACTGACAACATTCACTCACTGACAACATTCACTGACAACATTCACTCTCTGACAACATTCACTGACAACATTCACTCACTGACAACATTCACTGACAACATTCACTCACTGACAACATTCACTCACTGACAACATTCACTGACAACATTCACTCTCTGACAACATTCACTGACAACATTCACTGACAACATTCGCTCACTGGCAACATTCACTGACAACATTCACTCTCTGACAACATTCACTCACTGACAACATTCACTGACAACATTCACTCACTGACAACATTCACTGACAACATTCACTCACTGACAACATTCACTCACTGACAACATTCACTGACAACATTCACTCTCTGACAACATTCACTCACTGACAACATTCACTCACTGACAAAATTCACTGACAACATTCACTCACTGACAACATTCACTGACAACATTCACTCACTGACAACATTCAGTCACTGACAACATTCACTGACAACATTCACTCACTGACAACATTCACTGACAACATTCACTGACAACATTCACTCACTGACAACATTCACTGACAACATTCACTCACTGACAACATTCACTGACAACATTCACTCTCTGACAACATTCACTGACAACATTCACTCTCTGACAACATTCACTCTCTGACAACATTCACTCACTGACAACATTCACTCACTGACAACATTCAGTCACTGACAACATTCACTGACAACATTCACTCTCTGACAACATTCACTCACTGACAACATTCACTCACTGACAAAATTCACTGACAACATTCACTGACAACATTCACTCACTGACAACATTCAGTCACTGACAACATTCACTGACAACATTCACTCACTGACAACATTCATTGACAACATTCACTGACAACATTCACTCTTTGACAACATTCACTCACTGACAACATTCACTGACAACATTCACTCACTGACAACATTCACTGACAACATTCACTCTCTGACAACATTCACTGACAACATTCACTCTCTGACAACATTCACTCTCTGACAACATTCACTCACTGACAACATTCACTCACTGACAACATTCAGTCACTGACAACATTCACTGACAACATTCACTCTCTGACAACATTCACTCACTGACAACATTCACTCACTGACAACATTCACTGACAACATTCACTGACTGACAACATTCACTCACTGACAACATTCACTGACAACATTCACTCTCTGACAACATTCACTCACTGACAACATTCACTCACTGACAACATTCACTGACAACATTCACTCACTGACAACATTCACTGACAACATTCGCTCACTGACAACATTCACTGACAACATTCACTCTCTGACAACATTCACTCACTGACAACATTCACTGACAACATTCACTCACTGACAACATTCACTGACTGACAACATTCACTCACTGACAACATTCACTGACAACATTCACTCACTGACAACATTCACTGACAACATTCACTGACTGACAACATTCACTGACAACATTCACTGACTGACAACATTCACTCACTGACAACATTCACTGACAACATTCACTCACTGACAACATTCACTGACAACATTCGCTCACTGACAACATTCACTGACAACATTCACTCTCTGACAACATTCACTCACTGACAACATTCACTCACTGACAACATTCACTGACAACATTCACTCACTGACAACATTCACTGACAACATTCACTGACTGACAACATTCACTCACTGACAACATTCACTGACAACATTCACTCACTGACAACATTCACTGACAACATTCACTCACTGACAACATTCACTGACAACATTCACTGACTGACAACATTCACTCACTGACAACATTCACTGACAACATTCACTGACTGACAACATTCACTGACAACATTCACTCACTGACAACATTCACTGACAACATTCGCTCACTGACAACATTCACTCACTGACAACATTCACTGACAACATTCACTCACTGACAACATTCACTGACAACATTCACTCACTGACAACATTCACTGACAACATTCGCTCACTGACAACATTCACTGACAACATTCACTCTCTGACAACATTCACTCACTGACAACATTCACTCACTGACAACATTCACTGAAAACATTCACTGACTGACAACATTCACTCACTGACAACATTCACTGACAACATTCAATCACTGACAACATTCACTGACAACATTCACTGACTGACAACATTCACTCACTGACAACATTCACTGACAACATTCACTCACTGACAACATTCACTGACAACATTCAGTCACTGACAACATTCACTGACAACATTCGCTCACTGACAACATTCACTGACAACATTCACTCACTGACAACATTCACTGACAACATTCACTGACAACATTCACTCTCTGACAACATTCACTCACTGACAACATTCACTGACAACATTCACTCACTGACAACATTCACTGACAACATTCACTCTCTGACAACATTCACTGACAACATTCACTCACTGACAACATTCACTGACAACATTCACTCACTGACAACATTCACTGACAACATTCGCTCACTGACAACATTCACTGACAACATTCACTCTCTGACAACATTCACTCACTGACAACATTCACTCACTGACAACATTCACTCACTGACAACATTCACTGACAACATTCACTCACTGACAACATTCACTCACTGACAACATTCACTGACAACATTCACTCACTGACAACATTCACTCACTGACAACATTCACTGACAACATTCACTCTCTGACAACATTCACTCACTGACAACATTCACTCACTGACAACATTCACTGACAACATTCACTCACTGACAACATTCACTGACAACATTCACTCACTGACAACATTCACTGACAACATTCACTCACTGACAACATTCACTGACAACATTCACTCACTGACAACATTCACTCACTGACAACATTCACTGACAACATTCACTGAAAACATTCACTCACTGACAACATTCACTGACAACATTCACTCTCTGACAACATTCACTGACAACATTCACTCACTGACAACATTCACTGACAACATTCACTCACTGACAACATTCACTGACAACATTCACTCACTGACAACATTCACTGACAACATTCACTCACTGACAACATTCACTCACTGACAACATTCACTGACAACATTCACTCACTGACAACATTCACTGACAACATTTACTCACTGACAACATTCAGTCACTGACAACATTCACTCACTGACAACATTCAGTCACTGACAACATTCACTGACAACATTCACTGACAACATTCACTCACTGACAACATTCACTGACAACATTCACTGACAACATTCACTCACTGACAACATTCACTGACAACATTCAATCTCTGACAACAATCACTGACAACATTCACTCTCTGACAACATTCACTGACAACATTCACTCTCTGACAACATTCACTCACTGACAACATTCACTCTCTGACAACATTCACTGACAACATTCACTCTCTGACAACATTCACTGACAACATTCACTCACTGACAACATTCACTCTCTGACAACATTCACTGACAACATTCACTCACTGACAACATTCACTGACAACATTCGCTCACTGACAACATTCACTGACAACATTCACTCTCTGACAACATTCACTCACTGACAACATTCACTCACTGACAACATTCACTGACAACATTCACTCACTGACAACATTCACTGACAACATTCACTCACTGACAACATTCACTTACAACATTCACTCACTGACAACATTCACTGACAACATTCACTCACTGACAACATTCACTGACAACATTCACTCACTGACAACATTCACTGACAACATTCACTCACTGACAACATTCACTGACAACATTCACTGACTGACAACATTCACTCACTGACAACATTCACTGACAACATTCACTCACTGACAACATTCACTGACAACATTCACTCACTGACAACATTCACTGACAACATTCGCTCACTGACAACATTCAATCTCTGACAACAATCACTGACAACATTCACTCTCTGACAACATTCACTGACAACATTCACTGACAACATTCACTCACTGACAACATTCACTGACAACATTCACTCACTGACAACATTCACTGACAACATTCACTGACTGACAACATTCACTCACTGACAACATTCACTGACAACATTCACTCACTGACAACATTCACTGACAACATTCACTCACTGACAACATTCACTGACAACATTCGCTCACTGACAACATTCAATCTCTGACAACAATCACTGACAACATTCACTCACTGACAACATTCACTCACTGACAACATTCACTCTCTGACAACATTCACTGACAACATTCACTCTCTGACAACATTCACTGACAACATTCACTCACTGACAACATTAACTCACTGACAACATTCACTCTCTGACAACATTCACTGACAACATTCACTCACTATCAACATTCACTGACAACATTCACTCTCTGACAACATTCACTGACAACATTCACTGACAACATTCGCTCACTGACAACATTCACTGACAACATTCACTCTCTGACAACATTCACTGACAACATTCACTCACTGACAACATTCACTGACAACATTCACTCACTGACAACATTCACTGACAACATTTACTCACTGACAACATTCACTGACAACATTCACTCTCTGACAACATTCACTGACAACATTCACTGACAACATTCACTCTCTGACAACATTCACTGACAACATTCACTGACAACATTCACTCACTGACAACATTCACTCTCTGACAACATTCACTCACTGACAACATTCACTCACTGACAACATTCACTGACAACATTCACTGACAACATTCACTCTCTGACAACATTCACTGACAACATTCACTCACTGACAACATTCACTGACAACATTCACTCACTGACAACATTCACTCACTGACAACATTCACTGACAACATTCACTCTCTGACAACATTCACTGACAACATTCACTGACAACATTCGCTCACTGACAACATTCACTGACAACATTCACTCTCTGACAACATTCACTCACTGACAACATTCACTGACAACATTCACTGACTGACAACATTCACTCACTGACAACTTTCACTGACAACATTCACTCACTGACAACATTCACTGACAACATTTACTGACAACATTCACTCTCTGACAACATTCACTCACTGACAACATTCACTCACTGACAACATTCACTGACAACATTCGCTCACTGACAAACATTCACTGACAACATTCGCTCACTGACAACATTCACTGACAACATTCACTCTCTGACAACATTCACTCACTGACAACATTCACTCACTGACAACATTCACTGACAACATTCACTGACTGACAACATTCACTCACTGACAACATTCACTGACAACAATCACTCACTGACAACATTCACTGACAACATTCACTGACTGACAACATTCACTCACTGACAACATTCACTGACAACATTCACTGACTGACAACATTCACTGACAACATTCACTCACTGACAACATTCACTGACAACATTCACTCACTGACAACATTCACTGACAACATTCCCTCACTGACAACATTCACTCACTGACAACATTCACTGACAACATTCACTCACTGACAACATTCACTGACAACATTCACTCACTGACAACATTCACTCACTGACAACATTCACTGACAACATTCACTGACTGACAACATTCACTCACTGACAACATTCACTGACAACATTCACTCACTGACAACATACACTGACAACATTCGCTCACTGACAACATTCACTCACTGACAACATTCACTGACAACATTCACTCACTGACAACATTCACTGACAACATTCACTCACTGACAACATTCACTGACAACATTCACTCACTGACAACATTCACTGACAATATTCACTCTCTGACAACATTCACTCACTGACAACATTCACTGACAACATTCACTCACTGACAACATTCACTGACAACATTCACTCACTGACAACATTCACTCACTGACAACATTCACTGACAACATTCACTCACTGACAACATTCACTGACAACATTCACTCTCTGACAACATTCACTCACTGACAACATTCACTCACTGACAACATTCACTGACAACATTCACTCACTGACAACATTCACTGACAACATTCACTCACTGACAACATTCACTGACAACATTCACTGACTGACAACATTCACTCACTGACAACATTCACTGACAACATTCACTCACTGACAACATTCACTGACAACATTCACTCACTGACAACATTCACTGACAACATTCGCTCACTGACAACATTCAATCTCTGACAACAATCACTGACAACATTCACTCTCTGACAACATTCACTGACAACATTCACTCTCTGACAACATTCACTGACAACATTCACTCACTGACAACATTCACTCACTGACAACATTCACTCTCTGACAACATTCACTGACAACATTCACTCTCTGACAACATTCACTGACAACATTCACTCACTGACAACATTAACTCACTGACAACATTCACTCTCTGACAACATTCACTGACAACATTCACTCACTATCAACATTCACTGACAACATTCACTCTCTGACAACATTCACTGACAACATTCACTGACAACATTCGCTCACTGACAACATTCACTGACAACATTCACTCTCTGACAACATTCACTGACAACATTCACTCACTGACAACATTCACTGACAACATTCACTCACTGACAACATTCACTGACAACATTTACTCACTGACAACATTCACTGACAACATTCACTCTCTGACAACATTCACTGACAACATTCACTGACAACATTCACTCTCTGACAACATTCACTGACAACATTCACTGACAACATTCACTCACTGACAACATTCACTCTCTGACAACATTCACTCACTGACAACATTCACTCACTGACAACATTCACTGACAACATTCACTCTCTGACAACATTCACTGACAACATTCACTCACTGACAACATTCACTGACAACATTCACTCACTGACAACATTCACTCACTGACAACATTCACTGACAACATTCACTCTCTGACAACATTCACTGACAACATTCACTGACAACATTCGCTCACTGACAACATTCACTGACAACATTCACTCTCTGACAACATTCACTCACTGACAACATTCACTGACAACATTCACTGACTGACAACATTCACTCACTGACAACTTTCACTGACAACATTCACTCACTGACAACATTCACTGACAACATTTACTGACAACATTCACTCTCTGACAACATTCACTCACTGACAACATTCACTCACTGACAACATTCACTGACAACATTCGCTCACTGACAAACATTCACTGACAACATTCGCTCACTGACAACATTCACTGACAACATTCACTCTCTGACAACATTCACTCACTGACAACATTCACTCACTGACAACATTCACTGACAACATTCACTGACTGACAACATTCACTCACTGACAACATTCACTGACAACAATCACTCACTGACAACATTCACTGACAACATTCACTGACTGACAACATTCACTCACTGACAACATTCACTGACAACATTCACTGACTGACAACATTCACTGACAACATTCACTCACTGACAACATTCACTGACAACATTCACTCACTGACAACATTCACTGACAACATTCCCTCACTGACAACATTCACTCACTGACAACATTCACTGACAACATTCACTCACTGACAACATTCACTGACAACATTCACTCACTGACAACATTCACTCACTGACAACATTCACTGACAACATTCACTGACTGACAACATTCACTCACTGACAACATTCACTGACAACATTCACTCACTGACAACATACACTGACAACATTCGCTCACTGACAACATTCACTCACTGACAACATTCACTGACAACATTCACTGACAACATTCACTGACTGACAACATTCACTCACTGACAACATTCACTGACAACATTCACTCACTGACAACATTCACTGACAACATTCCCTCACTGACAACATTCACTGACAACATTCACTCACTGACAACATTCACTGACAACATTCACTCACTGACAACATTCACTGACAACATTCGCTCACTGACAACATTCACTGACAACATTCACTCTCTGACAACATTCACTCACTGACAACATTCACTCACTGACAACATTCACTGACTGACAACATTCACTCACTGACAACATTCACTGACAACATTCACTCTCTGACAACATTCACTCACTGACAACATTCACTGACAACATTCACTCACTGACAACATTCACTGACAACATTCGCTCACTGACAACATTCACTGACAACATTCACTCTCTGACAACATTCACTCACTGACAACATTCACTGACAACATTCACTGACTGACAACATTCACTCACTGACAACATTCACTGACAACATTCACTGACAACATTCACTGACAACATTCACTCACTGACAACATTCACTGACAACATTCGCTCACTGACAACATTCACTGACAACATTCACTCACTGACAACATTCACTGACAACATTCACTCTCTGACAACATTCACTGACAACATTCACTCACAGATAACATTCACTGACAACATTCACTCACTGACAACATTCACTCACTGACAACATTCACTGACAACATTCACTCTCTGACAACATTCACTGACAACATTCACTGACAACATTCGCTCACTGACAACATTCACTGACAACATTCACTCTCTGACAACATTCACTCACTGACAACATTCACTGACAACATTCACTCACTGACAACATTCACTGACAACATTCACTGACTGACAACATTCACTCACTGACAACATTCACTGACAACATTCACTCACTGACAACATTCACTGACAACATTCACTCTCTGACAACATTCACTCACTGACAACATTCACTCACTGACAACATTCACTGACAACATTCACTCTCTGACAACATTCACTCACTGACAACATTCACTCACTGACAACATTCACTGACAACATTCACTCACTGACAACATTCACTGACAACATTCACTCACTGACAACATTCACTGACAACATTCACTGAAAACATTCACTCACTGACAACATTCACTGACAACATTCACTCTCTGACAACATTCACTGACAACATTCACTCACTGACAACATTCACTGACAACATTCACTCACTGACAACATTCACTGACAACATTCACTCACTGACAACATTCACTGACAACATTCACTCACTGACAACATTCACTCACTGACAACATTCACTGACAACATTCACTCACTGACAACATTCACTGACAACATTTACTCACTGACAACATTCAGTCACTGACAACATTCACTGACAACATTCACTCACTGACAACATTCAGTCACTGACAACATTCACTGACAACATTCACTGACAACATTCACTGACAACATTCACTCACTGACAACATTCACTGACAACATTCACTGACAACATTCACTCACTGACAACATTCACTGACAACATTCAATCTCTGACAACAATCACTGACAACATTCACTCTCTGACAACATTCACTGACAACATTCACTCTCTGACAACATTCACTGACAACATTCACTCACTGACAACATTCACTCACTGACAACATTCACTCTCTGACAACATTCACTGACAACATTCACTCTCTGACAACATTCACTGACAACATTCACTCACTGACAACATTAACTCACTGACAACATTCACTCTCTGACAACATTCACTGACAACATTCACTCACTATCAACATTCACTGACAACATTCACTCTCTGACAACATTCACTGACAACATTCACTGACAACATTCGCTCACTGACAACATTCACTGACAACATTCACTCTCTGACAACATTCACTGACAACATTCACTCACTGACAACATTCACTGACAACATTCACTCACTGACAACATTCACTGACAACATTTACTCACTGACAACATTCACTGACAACATTCACTCTCTGACAACATTCACTGACAACATTCACTGACAACATTCACTCTCTGACAACATTCACTGACAACATTCACTGACAACATTCACTCACTGACAACATTCACTCTCTGACAACATTCACTCACTGACAACATTCACTCACTGACAACATTCACTGACAACATTCACTCACTGACAACATTCACTCACTGACAACATTCACTGACTGACAACATTCACTCACTGACAACATTCACTGACAACATTCATTCTCTGACAACATTCACTCACTGACAACATTCACTCACTGACAACATTCACTGACAACATTCACTCACTGACAACATTCACTGACAACATTCACTGACTTACAACATTCACTCACTGACAACATTCACTGACAACATTCACTCACTGACAACATTCACTGACAACATTCACTCACTGACAACATTCACTGACAACATTCACTGACTGACAACATTCACTGACTGACAACATTCACTCACTGACAACATTCACTGTCAACATTCACTCACTGACAACATTCACTGACAACATTCACTCACTGACAACATTCACTGACAACATTCGCTCACTGACAACATTCACTGACAACATTCACTCTCTGACAACATTCACTCACTGACAACATTCACTGACAACATTCACTCACTGACAACATTCACTGACAACATTCGCTCACTGACAACATTCACTGACAACATTCACTCACTGACAACATTCACTGACAACATTCGCTCACTGACAACATTCACTCACTGACAACATTCACTGACAACATTCACTCACTGACAACATTCACTGACAACATTCACTCACTGACAACATTCACTGACAACATTCACTCTCTGACAACATTCACTGACAACATTCACTCACTGACAACATTCACTGACAACATTCACTCACTGACAACATTCACTCACTGACAACATTCACTGACAACATTCACTCTCTGACAACATTCACTGACAACATTCACTGACAACATTCGCTCACTGGCAACATTCACTGACAACATTCACTCTCTGACAACATTCACTCACTGACAACATTCACTGACAACATTCACTCACTGACAACATTCACTGACAACATTCACTCACTGACAACATTCACTCACTGACAACATTCACTGACAACATTCACTCTCTGACAACATTCACTCACTGACAACATTCACTCACTGACAAAATTCACTGACAACATTCACTCACTGACAACATTCACTGACAACATTCACTCACTGACAACATTCAGTCACTGACAACATTCACTGACAACATTCACTCACTGACAACATTCACTGACAACATTCACTGACAACATTCACTCACTGACAACATTCACTGACAACATTCACTCACTGACAACATTCACTGACAACATTCACTCTCTGACAACATTCACTGACAACATTCACTCTCTGACAACATTCACTCTCTGACAACATTCACTCACTGACAACATTCACTCACTGACAACATTCAGTCACTGACAACATTCACTGACAACATTCACTCTCTGACAACATTCACTCACTGACAACATTCACTCACTGACAAAATTCACTGACAACATTCACTGACAACATTCACTCACTGACAACATTCAGTCACTGACAACATTCACTGACAACATTCACTCACTGACAACATTCATTGACAACATTCACTGACAACATTCACTCTTTGACAACATTCACTCACTGACAACATTCACTGACAACATTCACTCACTGACAACATTCACTGACAACATTCACTCTCTGACAACATTCACTGACAACATTCACTCTCTGACAACATTCACTCTCTGACAACATTCACTCACTGACAACATTCACTCACTGACAACATTCAGTCACTGACAACATTCACTGACAACATTCACTCTCTGACAACATTCACTCACTGACAACATTCACTCACTGACAACATTCACTGACAACATTCACTGACTGACAACATTCACTCACTGACAACATTCACTGACAACATTCACTCTCTGACAACATTCACTCACTGACAACATTCACTCACTGACAACATTCACTGACAACATTCACTCACTGACAACATTCACTGACAACATTCGCTCACTGACAACATTCACTGACAACATTCACTCTCTGACAACATTCACTCACTGACAACATTCACTGACAACATTCACTCACTGACAACATTCACTGACTGACAACATTCACTCACTGACAACATTCACTGACAACATTCACTCACTGACAACATTCACTGACAACATTCACTGACTGACAACATTCACTGACAACATTCACTGACTGACAACATTCACTCACTGACAACATTCACTGACAACATTCACTCACTGACAACATTCACTGACAACATTCGCTCACTGACAACATTCACTGACAACATTCACTCTCTGACAACATTCACTCACTGACAACATTCACTCACTGACAACATTCACTGACAACATTCACTCACTGACAACATTCACTGACAACATTCACTGACTGACAACATTCACTCACTGACAACATTCACTGACAACATTCACTCACTGACAACATTCACTGACAACATTCACTCACTGACAACATTCACTGACAACATTCACTGACTGACAACATTCACTCACTGACAACATTCACTGACAACATTCACTGACTGACAACATTCACTGACAACATTCACTCACTGACAACATTCACTGACAACATTCGCTCACTGACAACATTCACTCACTGACAACATTCACTGACAACATTCACTCACTGACAACATTCACTGACAACATTCACTCACTGACAACATTCACTGACAACATTCGCTCACTGACAACATTCACTGACAACATTCACTCTCTGACAACATTCACTCACTGACAACATTCACTCACTGACAACATTCACTGAAAACATTCACTGACTGACAACATTCACTCACTGACAACATTCACTGACAACATTCAATCACTGACAACATTCACTGACAACATTCACTGACTGACAACATTCACTCACTGACAACATTCACTGACAACATTCACTCACTGACAACATTCACTGACAACATTCAGTCACTGACAACATTCACTGACAACATTCGCTCACTGACAACATTCACTGACAACATTCACTCACTGACAACATTCACTGACAACATTCACTGACAACATTCACTCTCTGACAACATTCACTCACTGACAACATTCACTGACAACATTCACTCACTGACAACATTCACTGACAACATTCACTCTCTGACAACATTCACTGACAACATTCACTCACTGACAACATTCACTGACAACATTCACTCACTGACAACATTCACTGACAACATTCGCTCACTGACAACATTCACTGACAACATTCACTCTCTGACAACATTCACTCACTGACAACATTCACTCACTGACAACATTCACTCACTGACAACATTCACTGACAACATTCACTCACTGACAACATTCACTCACTGACAACATTCACTGACAACATTCACTCACTGACAACATTCACTCACTGACAACATTCACTGACAACATTCACTCTCTGACAACATTCACTCACTGACAACATTCACTCACTGACAACATTCACTGACAACATTCACTCACTGACAACATTCACTGACAACATTCACTCACTGACAACATTCACTGACAACATTCACTCACTGACAACATTCACTGACAACATTCACTCACTGACAACATTCACTCACTGACAACATTCACTGACAACATTCACTGAAAACATTCACTCACTGACAACATTCACTGACAACATTCACTCTCTGACAACATTCACTGACAACATTCACTCACTGACAACATTCACTGACAACATTCACTCACTGACAACATTCACTGACAACATTCACTCACTGACAACATTCACTGACAACATTCACTCACTGACAACATTCACTCACTGACAACATTCACTGACAACATTCACTCACTGACAACATTCACTGACAACATTTACTCACTGACAACATTCAGTCACTGACAACATTCACTCACTGACAACATTCAGTCACTGACAACATTCACTGACAACATTCACTGACAACATTCACTCACTGACAACATTCACTGACAACATTCACTGACAACATTCACTCACTGACAACATTCACTGACAACATTCAATCTCTGACAACAATCACTGACAACATTCACTCTCTGACAACATTCACTGACAACATTCACTCTCTGACAACATTCACTCACTGACAACATTCACTCTCTGACAACATTCACTGACAACATTCACTCTCTGACAACATTCACTGACAACATTCACTCACTGACAACATTCACTCTCTGACAACATTCACTGACAACATTCACTCACTGACAACATTCACTGACAACATTCGCTCACTGACAACATTCACTGACAACATTCACTCTCTGACAACATTCACTCACTGACAACATTCACTCACTGACAACATTCACTGACAACATTCACTCACTGACAACATTCACTGACAACATTCACTCACTGACAACATTCACTTACAACATTCACTCACTGACAACATTCACTGACAACATTCACTCACTGACAACATTCACTGACAACATTCACTCACTGACAACATTCACTGACAACATTCACTCACTGACAACATTCACTGACAACATTCACTGACTGACAACATTCACTCACTGACAACATTCACTGACAACATTCACTCACTGACAACATTCACTGACAACATTCACTCACTGACAACATTCACTGACAACATTCGCTCACTGACAACATTCAATCTCTGACAACAATCACTGACAACATTCACTCTCTGACAACATTCACTGACAACATTCACTCTCTGACAACATTCACTGACAACATTCACTCACTGACAACATTCACTCACTGACAACATTCACTCTCTGACAACATTCACTGACAACATTCACTCTCTGACAACATTCACTGACAACATTCACTCACTGACAACATTAACTCACTGACAACATTCACTCTCTGACAACATTCACTGACAACATTCACTCACTATCAACATTCACTGACAACATTCACTCTCTGACAACATTCACTGACAACATTCACTGACAACATTCGCTCACTGACAACATTCACTGACAACATTCACTCTCTGACAACATTCACTGACAACATTCACTCACTGACAACATTCACTGACAACATTCACTCACTGACAACATTCACTGACAACATTTACTCACTGACAACATTCACTGACAACATTCACTCTCTGACAACATTCACTGACAACATTCACTGACAACATTCACTCTCTGACAACATTCACTGACAACATTCACTGACAACATTCACTCACTGACAACATTCACTCTCTGACAACATTCACTCACTGACAACATTCACTCACTGACAACATTCACTGACAACATTCACTGACAACATTCACTCTCTGACAACATTCACTGACAACATTCACTCACTGACAACATTCACTGACAACATTCACTCACTGACAACATTCACTCACTGACAACATTCACTGACAACATTCACTCTCTGACAACATTCACTGACAACATTCACTGACAACATTCGCTCACTGACAACATTCACTGACAACATTCACTCTCTGACAACATTCACTCACTGACAACATTCACTGACAACATTCACTGACTGACAACATTCACTCACTGACAACTTTCACTGACAACATTCACTCACTGACAACATTCACTGACAACATTTACTGACAACATTCACTCTCTGACAACATTCACTCACTGACAACATTCACTCACTGACAACATTCACTGACAACATTCGCTCACTGACAAACATTCACTGACAACATTCGCTCACTGACAACATTCACTGACAACATTCACTCTCTGACAACATTCACTCACTGACAACATTCACTCACTGACAACATTCACTGACAACATTCACTGACTGACAACATTCACTCACTGACAACATTCACTGACAACAATCACTCACTGACAACATTCACTGACAACATTCACTGACTGACAACATTCACTCACTGACAACATTCACTGACAACATTCACTGACTGACAACATTCACTGACAACATTCACTCACTGACAACATTCACTGACAACATTCACTCACTGACAACATTCACTGACAACATTCCCTCACTGACAACATTCACTCACTGACAACATTCACTGACAACATTCACTCACTGACAACATTCACTGACAACATTCACTCACTGACAACATTCACTCACTGACAACATTCACTGACAACATTCACTGACTGACAACATTCACTCACTGACAACATTCACTGACAACATTCACTCACTGACAACATACACTGACAACATTCGCTCACTGACAACATTCACTCACTGACAACATTCACTGACAACATTCACTCACTGACAACATTCACTGACAACATTCACTCACTGACAACATTCACTGACAACATTCACTCACTGACAACATTCACTGACAATATTCACTCTCTGACAACATTCACTCACTGACAACATTCACTGACAACATTCACTCACTGACAACATTCACTGACAACATTCACTCACTGACAACATTCACTCACTGACAACATTCACTGACAACATTCACTCACTGACAACATTCACTGACAACATTCACTCTCTGACAACATTCACTCACTGACAACATTCACTCACTGACAACATTCACTGACAACATTCACTCACTGACAACATTCACTGACAACATTCACTCACTGACAACATTCACTGACAACATTCACTCACTGACAACATTCACTGACAACATTCACTCTCTGACAACATTCACTGACAACATTCACTCTCTGACAACATTCACTGACAACATTCACTCACTGACAACATTCACTCACTGACAACATTCACTCTCTGACAACATTCACTGACAACATTCACTCTCTGACAACATTCACTGACAACATTCACTCACTGACAACATTAACTCACTGACAACATTCACTCTCTGACAACATTCACTGACAACATTCACTCACTATCAACATTCACTGACAACATTCACTCTCTGACAACATTCACTGACAACATTCACTGACAACATTCGCTCACTGACAACATTCACTGACAACATTCACTCTCTGACAACATTCACTGACAACATTCACTCACTGACAACATTCACTGACAACATTCACTCACTGACAACATTCACTGACAACATTTACTCACTGACAACATTCACTGACAACATTCACTCTCTGACAACATTCACTGACAACATTCACTGACAACATTCACTCTCTGACAACATTCACTGACAACATTCACTGACAACATTCACTCACTGACAACATTCACTCTCTGACAACATTCACTCACTGACAACATTCACTCACTGACAACATTCACTGACAACATTCACTCACTGACAACATTCACTCACTGACAACATTCACTGACTGACAACATTCACTCACTGACAACATTCACTGACAACATTCATTCTCTGACAACATTCACTCACTGACAACATTCACTCACTGACAACATTCACTGACAACATTCACTCACTGACAACATTCACTGACAACATTCACTGACTTACAACATTCACTCACTGACAACATTCACTGACAACATTCACTCACTGACAACATTCACTGACAACATTCACTCACTGACAACATTCACTGACAACATTCACTGACTGACAACATTCACTGACTGACAACATTCACTCACTGACAACATTCACTGTCAACATTCACTCACTGACAACATTCACTGACAACATTCACTCACTGACAACATTCACTGACAACATTCGCTCACTGACAACATTCACTGACAACATTCACTCTCTGACAACATTCACTCACTGACAACATTCACTGACAACATTCACTCACTGACAACATTCACTGACAACATTCGCTCACTGACAACATTCACTGACAACATTCACTCACTGACAACATTCACTGACAACATTCGCTCACTGACAACATTCACTCACTGACAACATTCACTGACAACATTCACTCACTGACAACATTCACTGACAACATTCACTGACAACATTCACTCACTGACAACATTCACTGACAACATTCACTCTCTGACAACATTCACTGACAACATTCACTCACTGACAACATTCACTGACAACATTCACTCACTGACAACATTCACTCACTGACAACATTCACTGACAACATTCACTCTCTGACAACATTCACTGACAACATTCACTGACAACATTCGCTCACTGACAACATTCACTGACAACATTCACTCTCTGACAACATTCACTGACAACATTCACTCACTGACAACATTCACTGACAACATTCACTCACTGACAACATTCACTGACAACATTTACTCACTGACAACATTCACTGACAACATTCACTCTCTGACAACATTCACTGACAACATTCACTGACAACATTCACTCTCTGACAACATTCACTGACAACATTCACTGACAACATTCACTCACTGACAACATTCACTCTCTGACAACATTCACTCACTGACAACATTCACTCACTGACAACATTCACTGACAACATTCACTCACTGACAACATTCACTCACTGACAACATTCACTCACTGACAACATTCACTCACTGACAACATTCACTGACAACATTCATTCTCTGACAACATTCACTCACTGACAACATTCACTCACTGACAACATTCACTGACAACATTCACTCACTGACAACATTCACTGACAACATTCACTGACTTACAACATTCACTCACTGACAACATTCACTGACAACATTCACTCACTGACAACATTCACTGACAACATTCACTCACTGACAACATTCACTGACAACATTCACTGACTGACAACATTCACTGACTGACAACATTCACTCACTGACAACATTCACTGTCAACATTCACTCACTGACAACATTCACTGACAACATTCACTCACTGACAACATTCACTGACAACATTCGCTCACTGACAACATTCACTGACAACATTCACTCTCTGACAACATTCACTCACTGACAACATTCACTGACAACATTCACTCACTGACAACATTCACTGACAACATTCGCTCACTGACAACATTCACTGACAACATTCACTCACTGACAACATTCACTGACAACATTCGCTCACTGACAACATTCACTCACTGACAACATTCACTGACAACATTCACTCACTGACAACATTCACTGACAACATTCACTCACTGACAACATTCACTGACAACATTCACTCTCTGACAACATTCACTGACAACATTCACTCACTGACAACATTCACTGACAACATTCACTCACTGACAACATTCACTCACTGACAACATTCACTGACAACATTCACTCTCTGACAACATTCACTGACAACATTCACTGACAACATTCGCTCACTGGCAACATTCACTGACAACATTCACTCTCTGACAACATTCACTCACTGACAACATTCACTGACAACATTCACTCACTGACAACATTCACTCACTGACAACATTCACTGACAACATTCACTCTCTGACAACATTCACTCACTGACAACATTCACTCACTGACAAAATTCACTGACAACATTCACTCACTGACAACATTCACTGACAACATTCACTCACTGACAACATTCAGTCACTGACAACATTCACTGACAACATTCACTCACTGACAACATTCACTGACAACATTCACTGACAACATTCACTCACTGACAACATTCACTGACAACATTCACTCACTGACAACATTCACTGACAACATTCACTCTCTGACAACATTCACTGACAACATTCACTCTCTGACAACATTCACTCTCTGACAACATTCACTCACTGACAACATTCACTCACTGACAACATTCAGTCACTGACAACATTCACTGACAACATTCACTCTCTGACAACATTCACTCACTGACAACATTCACTCACTGACAAAATTCACTGACAACATTCACTGACAACATTCACTCACTGACAACATTCAGTCACTGACAACATTCACTGACAACATTCACTCACTGACAACATTCATTGACAACATTCACTGACAACATTCACTCTCTGACAACATTCACTCACTGACAACATTCACTGACAACATTCACTCACTGACAACATTCACTGACAACATTCACTCTCTGACAACATTCACTGACAACATTCACTCTCTGACAACATTCACTCTCTGACAACATTCACTCACTGACAACATTCACTCACTGACAACATTCAGTCACTGACAACATTCACTGACAACATTCACTCTCTGACAACATTCACTCACTGACAACATTCACTCACTGACAACATTCACTGACAACATTCACTGACTGACAACATTCACTCACTGACAACATTCACTGACAACATTCACTCTCTGACAACATTCACTCACTGACAACATTCACTCACTGACAACATTCACTGACAACATTCACTCACTGACAACATTCACTGACAACATTCGCTCACTGACAACATTCACTGACAACATTCACTCTCTGACAACATTCACTCACTGACAACATTCACTGACAACATTCACTCACTGACAACATTCACTGACTGACAACATTCACTCACTGACAACATTCACTGACAACATTCACTCACTGACAACATTCACTGACAACATTCACTGACTGACAACATTCACTGACAACATTCACTGACTGACAACATTCACTCACTGACAACATTCACTGACAACATTCACTCACTGACAACATTCACTGACAACATTCGCTCACTGACAACATTCACTGACAACATTCACTCTCTGACAACATTCACTCACTGACAACATTCACTCACTGACAACATTCACTGACAACATTCACTCACTGACAACATTCACTGACAACATTCACTGACTGACAACATTCACTCACTGACAACATTCACTGACAACATTCACTCACTGACAACATTCACTGACAACATTCACTCACTGACAACATTCACTGACAACATTCACTGACTGACAACATTCACTCACTGACAACATTCACTGACAACATTCACTGACTGACAACATTCACTGACAACATTCACTCACTGACAACATTCACTGACAACATTCGCTCACTGACAACATTCACTGACAACATTCACTCTCTGACAACATTCACTCACTGACAACATTCACTGACAACATTCACTCACTGACAACATTCACTGACAACATTCGCTCACTGACAACATTCACTGACAACATTCACTCTCTGACAACATTCACTCACTGACAACATTCACTCACTGACAACATTCACTGACAACATTCGCTCACTGACAACATTCACTGACAACATTCACTCTCTGACAACATTCACTCACTGACAACATTCACTGACAACATTCACTCACTGACAACATTCACTGACAACATTCGCTCACTGACAACATTCACTGACAACATTCACTCTCTGACAACATTCACTCACTGACAACATTCACTCACTGACAACATTCACTGAAAACATTCACTGACTGACAACATTCACTCACTGACAACATTCACTGACAACATTCAATCACTGACAACATTCACTGACAACATTCACTGACTGACAACATTCACTCACTGACAACATTCACTGACAACATTCACTCACTGACAACATTCACTGACAACATTCAGTCACTGACAACATTCACTGACAACATTCGCTCACTGACAACATTCACTGACAACATTCACTCACTGACAACATTCACTGACAACATTCACTGACAACATTCACTCTCTGACAACATTCACTCACTGACAACATTCACTGACAACATTCACTCACTGACAACATTCACTGACAACATTCACTCTCTGACAACATTCACTGACAACATTCACTCACTGACAACATTCACTGACAACATTCACTCACTGACAACATTCACTGACAACATTCGCTCACTGACAACATTCACTGACAACATTCACTCTCTGACAACATTCACTCACTGACAACATTCACTCACTGACAACATTCACTCACTGACAACATTCACTGACAACATTCACTCACTGACAACATTCACTCACTGACAACATTCACTGACAACATTCACTCTCTGACAACATTCACTCACTGACAACATTCACTCACTGACAACATTCACTGACAACATTCACTCACTGACAACATTCACTGACAACATTCACTCACTGACAACATTCACTGACAACATTCACTCACTGACAACATTCACTCACTGACAACATTCACTGACAACATTCACTGAAAACATTCACTCACTGACAACATTCACTGACAACATTCACTCTCTGACAACATTCACTGACAACATTCACTCACTGACAACATTCACTGACAACATTCACTCACTGACAACATTCACTGACAACATTCACTCACTGACAACATTCACTGACAACATTCACTCACTGACAACATTCACTCACTGACAACATTCACTGACAACATTCACTCACTGACAACATTCACTGACAACATTTACTCACTGACAACATTCAGTCACTGACAACATTCACTCACTGACAACATTCAGTCACTGACAACATTCACTGACAACATTCACTGACAACATTCACTCACTGACAACATTCACTGACAACATTCACTGACAACATTCACTCACTGACAACATTCACTGACAACATTCAATCTCTGACAACAATCACTGACAACATTCACTCTCTGACAACATTCACTGACAACATTCACTCTCTGACAACATTCACTGACAACATTCACTCACTGACAACATTCACTCACTGACAACATTCACTCTCTGACAACATTCACTGACAACATTCACTCTCTGACAACATTCACTGACAACATTCACTCACTGACAACATTCACTGACAACATTCGCTCACTGACAACATTCACTGACAACATTCACTCTCTGACAACATTCACTCACTGACAACATTCACTCACTGACAACATTCACTGACAACATTCACTCACTGACAACATTCACTGACAACATTCACTCACTGACAACATTCACTTACAACATTCACTCACTGACAACATTCACTGACAACATTCACTCACTGACAACATTCACTGACAACATTCACTCACTGACAACATTCACTGACAACATTCACTCACTGACAACATTCACTGACAACATTCACTGACTGACAACATTCACTCACTGACAACATTCACTGACAACATTCACTCACTGACAACATTCACTGACAACATTCACTCACTGACAACATTCACTGACAACATTCGCTCACTGACAACATTCAATCTCTGACAACAATCACTGACAACATTCACTCTCTGACAACATTCACTGACAACATTCACTCTCTGACAACATTCACTGACAACATTCACTCACTGACAACATTCACTCACTGACAACATTCACTCTCTGACAACATTCACTGACAACATTCACTCTCTGACAACATTCACTGACAACATTCACTCACTGACAACATTAACTCACTGACAACATTCACTCTCTGACAACATTCACTGACAACATTCACTCACTATCAACATTCACTGACAACATTCACTCTCTGACAACATTCACTGACAACATTCACTGACAACATTCGCTCACTGACAACATTCACTGACAACATTCACTCTCTGACAACATTCACTGACAACATTCACTCACTGACAACATTCACTGACAACATTCACTCACTGACAACATTCACTGACAACATTTACTCACTGACAACATTCACTGACAACATTCACTCTCTGACAACATTCACTGACAACATTCACTGACAACATTCACTCTCTGACAACATTCACTGACAACATTCACTGACAACATTCACTCACTGACAACATTCACTCTCTGACAACATTCACTCACTGACAACATTCACTCACTGACAACATTCACTGACAACATTCACTGACAACATTCACTCTCTGACAACATTCACTGACAACATTCACTCACTGACAACATTCACTGACAACATTCACTCACTGACAACATTCACTCACTGACAACATTCACTGACAACATTCACTCTCTGACAACATTCACTGACAACATTCACTGACAACATTCGCTCACTGACAACATTCACTGACAACATTCACTCTCTGACAACATTCACTCACTGACAACATTCACTGACAACATTCACTGACTGACAACATTCACTCACTGACAACTTTCACTGACAACATTCACTCACTGACAACATTCACTGACAACATTTACTGACAACATTCACTCTCTGACAACATTCACTCACTGACAACATTCACTCACTGACAACATTCACTGACAACATTCGCTCACTGACAAACATTCACTGACAACATTCGCTCACTGACAACATTCACTGACAACATTCACTCTCTGACAACATTCACTCACTGACAACATTCACTCACTGACAACATTCACTGACAACATTCACTGACTGACAACATTCACTCACTGACAACATTCACTGACAACAATCACTCACTGACAACATTCACTGACAACATTCACTGACTGACAACATTCACTCACTGACAACATTCACTGACAACATTCACTGACTGACAACATTCACTGACAACATTCACTCACTGACAACATTCACTGACAACATTCACTCACTGACAACATTCACTGACAACATTCCCTCACTGACAACATTCACTCACTGACAACATTCACTGACAACATTCACTCACTGACAACATTCACTGACAACATTCACTCACTGACAACATTCACTCACTGACAACATTCACTGACAACATTCACTGACTGACAACATTCACTCACTGACAACATTCACTGACAACATTCACTCACTGACAACATACACTGACAACATTCGCTCACTGACAACATTCACTCACTGACAACATTCACTGACAACATTCACTGACAACATTCACTGACTGACAACATTCACTCACTGACAACATTCACTGACAACATTCACTCACTGACAACATTCACTGACAACATTCCCTCACTGACAACATTCACTGACAACATTCACTCACTGACAACATTCACTGACAACATTCACTCACTGACAACATTCACTGACAACATTCGCTCACTGACAACATTCACTGACAACATTCACTCTCTGACAACATTCACTCACTGACAACATTCACTCACTGACAACATTCACTGACTGACAACATTCACTCACTGACAACATTCACTGACAACATTCACTCTCTGACAACATTCACTCACTGACAACATTCACTGACAACATTCACTCACTGACAACATTCACTGACAACATTCGCTCACTGACAACATTCACTGACAACATTCACTCTCTGACAACATTCACTCACTGACAACATTCACTGACAACATTCACTGACTGACAACATTCACTCACTGACAACATTCACTGACAACATTCACTGACAACATTCACTGACAACATTCACTCACTGACAACATTCACTGACAACATTCGCTCACTGACAACATTCACTGACAACATTCACTCACTGACAACATTCACTGACAACATTCACTCTCTGACAACATTCACTGACAACATTCACTCACAGATAACATTCACTGACAACATTCACTCACTGACAACATTCACTCACTGACAACATTCACTGACAACATTCACTCTCTGACAACATTCACTGACAACATTCACTGACAACATTCGCTCACTGACAACATTCACTGACAACATTCACTCTCTGACAACATTCACTCACTGACAACATTCACTGACAACATTCACTCACTGACAACATTCACTGACAACATTCACTGACTGACAACATTCACTCACTGACAACATTCACTGACAACATTCACTCACTGACAACATTCACTGACAACATTCACTCTCTGACAACATTCACTCACTGACAACATTCACTCACTGACAACATTCACTGACAACATTCACTCTCTGACAACATTCACTCACTGACAACATTCACTCACTGACAACATTCACTGACAACATTCACTCACTGACAACATTCACTGACAACATTCACTCACTGACAACATTCACTGACAACATTCACTGAAAACATTCACTCACTGACAACATTCACTGACAACATTCACTCTCTGACAACATTCACTGACAACATTCACTCACTGACAACATTCACTGACAACATTCACTCACTGACAACATTCACTGACAACATTCACTCACTGACAACATTCACTGACAACATTCACTCACTGACAACATTCACTCACTGACAACATTCACTGACAACATTCACTCACTGACAACATTCACTGACAACATTTACTCACTGACAACATTCAGTCACTGACAACATTCACTGACAACATTCACTCACTGACAACATTCAGTCACTGACAACATTCACTGACAACATTCACTGACAACATTCACTGACAACATTCACTGACAACATTCACTCACTGACAACATTCACTGACAACATTCACTGACAACATTCACTCACTGACAACATTCACTGACAACATTCAATCTCTGACAACAATCACTGACAACATTCACTCTCTGACAACATTCACTGACAACATTCACTCTCTGACAACATTCACTGACAACATTCACTCACTGACAACATTCACTCACTGACAACATTCACTCTCTGACAACATTCACTGACAACATTCACTCTCTGACAACATTCACTGACAACATTCACTCACTGACAACATTAACTCACTGACAACATTCACTCTCTGACAACATTCACTGACAACATTCACTCACTATCAACATTCACTGACAACATTCACTCTCTGACAACATTCACTGACAACATTCACTGACAACATTCGCTCACTGACAACATTCACTGACAACATTCACTCTCTGACAACATTCACTGACAACATTCACTCACTGACAACATTCACTGACAACATTCACTCACTGACAACATTCACTGACAACATTTACTCACTGACAACATTCACTGACAACATTCACTCTCTGACAACATTCACTGACAACATTCACTGACAACATTCACTCTCTGACAACATTCACTGACAACATTCACTGACAACATTCACTCACTGACAACATTCACTCTCTGACAACATTCACTCACTGACAACATTCACTCACTGACAACATTCACTGACAACATTCACTCACTGACAACATTCACTCACTGACAACATTCACTGACTGACAACATTCACTCACTGACAACATTCACTGACAACATTCATTCTCTGACAACATTCACTCACTGACAACATTCACTCACTGACAACATTCACTGACAACATTCACTCACTGACAACATTCACTGACAACATTCACTGACTTACAACATTCACTCACTGACAACATTCACTGACAACATTCACTCACTGACAACATTCACTGACAACATTCACTCACTGACAACATTCACTGACAACATTCACTGACTGACAACATTCACTGACTGACAACATTCACTCACTGACAACATTCACTGTCAACATTCACTCACTGACAACATTCACTGACAACATTCACTCACTGACAACATTCACTGACAACATTCGCTCACTGACAACATTCACTGACAACATTCACTCTCTGACAACATTCACTCACTGACAACATTCACTGACAACATTCACTCACTGACAACATTCACTGACAACATTCGCTCACTGACAACATTCACTGACAACATTCACTCACTGACAACATTCACTGACAACATTCGCTCACTGACAACATTCACTCACTGACAACATTCACTGACAACATTCACTCACTGACAACATTCACTGACAACATTCACTCACTGACAACATTCACTGACAACATTCACTCTCTGACAACATTCACTGACAACATTCACTCACTGACAACATTCACTGACAACATTCACTCACTGACAACATTCACTCACTGACAACATTCACTGACAACATTCACTCTCTGACAACATTCACTGACAACATTCACTGACAACATTCGCTCACTGGCAACATTCACTGACAACATTCACTCTCTGACAACATTCACTCACTGACAACATTCACTGACAACATTCACTCACTGACAACATTCACTGACAACATTCACTCACTGACAACATTCACTCACTGACAACATTCACTGACAACATTCACTCTCTGACAACATTCACTCACTGACAACATTCACTCACTGACAAAATTCACTGACAACATTCACTCACTGACAACATTCACTGACAACATTCACTCACTGACAACATTCAGTCACTGACAACATTCACTGACAACATTCACTCACTGACAACATTCACTGACAACATTCACTGACAACATTCACTCACTGACAACATTCACTGACAACATTCACTCACTGACAACATTCACTGACAACATTCACTCTCTGACAACATTCACTGACAACATTCACTCTCTGACAACATTCACTCTCTGACAACATTCACTCACTGACAACATTCACTCACTGACAACATTCAGTCACTGACAACATTCACTGACAACATTCACTCTCTGACAACATTCACTCACTGACAACATTCACTCACTGACAAAATTCACTGACAACATTCACTGACAACATTCACTCACTGACAACATTCAGTCACTGACAACATTCACTGACAACATTCACTCACTGACAACATTCATTGACAACATTCACTGACAACATTCACTCTTTGACAACATTCACTCACTGACAACATTCACTGACAACATTCACTCACTGACAACATTCACTGACAACATTCACTCTCTGACAACATTCACTGACAACATTCACTCTCTGACAACATTCACTCACTGACAACATTCACTCACTGACAACATTCAGTCACTGACAACATTCACTGACAACATTCACTCTCTGACAACATTCACTCACTGACAACATTCACTCACTGACAACATTCACTGACAACATTCACTGACTGACAACATTCACTCACTGACAACATTCACTGACAACATTCACTCTCTGACAACATTCACTCACTGACAACATTCACTCACTGACAACATTCACTGACAACATTCACTCACTGACAACATTCACTGACAACATTCGCTCACTGACAACATTCACTGACAACATTCACTCTCTGACAACATTCACTCACTGACAACATTCACTGACAACATTCACTCACTGACAACATTCACTGACTGACAACATTCACTCACTGACAACATTCACTGACAACATTCACTCACTGACAACATTCACTGACAACATTCACTGACTGACAACATTCACTGACAACATTCACTGACTGACAACATTCACTCACTGACAACATTCACTGACAACATTCACTCACTGACAACATTCACTGACAACATTCGCTCACTGACAACATTCACTGACAACATTCACTCTCTGACAACATTCACTCACTGACAACATTTACTCACTGACAACATTCACTGACAACATTCACTCACTGACAACATTCACTGACAACATTCACTGACTGACAACATTCACTCACTGACAACATTCACTGACAACATTCACTCACTGACAACATTCACTGACAACATTCACTCACTGACAACATTCACTGACAACATTCACTGACTGACAACATTCACTCACTGACAACATTCACTGACAACATTCACTGACTGACAACATTCACTGACAACATTCACTCACTGACAACATTCACTGACAACATTCGCTCACTGACAACATTCACTGACAACATTCACTCTCTGACAACATTCACTCACTGACAACATTCACTGACAACATTCACTCACTGACAACATTCACTGACAACATTCGCTCACTGACAACATTCACTGACAACATTCACTCTCTGACAACATTCACTCACTGACAACATTCACTCACTGACAACATTCACTGACAACATTCGCTCACTGACAACATTCACTGACAACATTCACTCTCTGACAACATTCACTCACTGACAACATTCACTGACAACATTCACTCACTGACAACATTCACTGACAACATTCACTCACTGACAACATTCACTGACAACATTCGCTCACTGACAACATTCACTGACAACATTCACTCTCTGACAACATTCACTCACTGACAACATTCACTCACTGACAACATTCACTGAAAACATTCACTGACTGACAACATTCACTCACTGACAACATTCAATCACTGACAACATTCACTGACAACATTCACTGACTGACAACATTCACTCACTGACAACATTCACTGACAACATTCACTCACTGACAACATTCACTGACAACATTCAGTCACTGACAACATTCACTGACAACATTCGCTCACTGACAACATTCACTGACAACATTCACTCACTGACAACATTCACTGACAACATTCACTGACAACATTCACTCTCTGACAACATTCACTCACTGACAACATTCACTGACAACATTCACTCACTGACAACATTCACTGACAACATTCACTCTCTGACAACATTCACTGACAACATTCACTCACTGACAACATTCACTGACAACATTCACTCACTGACAACATTCACTGACAACATTCGCTCACTGACAACATTCACTGACAACATTCACTCTCTGACAACATTCACTCACTGACAACATTCACTCACTGACAACATTCACTCACTGACAACATTCACTGACAACATTCACTCACTGACAACATTCACTCACTGACAACATTCACTGACAACATTCACTCACTGACAACATTCACTCACTGACAACATTCACTGACAACATTCACTCTCTGACAACATTCACTCACTGACAACATTCACTCACTGACAACATTCACTGACAACATTCACTCACTGACAACATTCACTGACAACATTCACTCACTGACAACATTCACTGACAACATTCACTCACTGACAACATTCACTGACAACATTCACTCACTGACAACATTCACTCACTGACAACATTCACTGACAACATTCACTGAAAACATTCACTCACTGACAACATTCACTGACAACATTCACTCTCTGACAACATTCACTGACAACATTCACTCACTGACAACATTCACTGACAACATTCACTCACTGACAACATTCACTGACAACATTCACTCACTGACAACATTCACTGACAACATTCACTCACTGACAACATTCACTCACTGACAACATTCACTGACAACATTCACTCACTGACAACATTCACTGACAACATTTACTCACTGACAACATTCAGTCACTGACAACATTCACTCACTGACAACATTCAGTCACTGACAACATTCACTGACAACATTCACTGACAACATTCACTCACTGACAACATTCACTGACAACATTCACTGACAACATTCACTCACTGACAACATTCACTGACAACATTCAATCTCTGACAACAATCACTGACAACATTCACTCTCTGACAACATTCACTGACAACATTCACTCTCTGACAACATTCACTGACAACATTCACTCACTGACAACATTCACTCACTGACAACATTCACTCTCTGACAACATTCACTGACAACATTCACTCTCTGACAACATTCACTGACAACATTCACTCACTGACAACATTCACTGACAACATTCGCTCACTGACAACATTCACTGACAACATTCACTCTCTGACAACATTCACTCACTGACAACATTCACTCACTGACAACATTCACTGACAACATTCACTCACTGACAACATTCACTGACAACATTCACTCACTGACAACATTCACTTACAACATTCACTCACTGACAACATTCACTGACAACATTCACTCACTGACAACATTCACTGACAACATTCACTCACTGACAACATTCACTGACAACATTCACTCACTGACAACATTCACTGACAACATTCACTGACTGACAACATTCACTCACTGACAACATTCACTGACAACATTCACTCACTGACAACATTCACTGACAACATTCACTCACTGACAACATTCACTGACAACATTCGCTCACTGACAACATTCAATCTCTGACAACAATCACTGACAACATTCACTCTCTGACAACATTCACTGACAACATTCACTCTCTGACAACATTCACTGACAACATTCACTCACTGACAACATTCACTCACTGACAACATTCACTCTCTGACAACATTCACTGACAACATTCACTCTCTGACAACATTCACTGACAACATTCACTCACTGACAACATTAAATCACTGACAACATTCACTCTCTGACAACATTCACTGACAACATTCACTCACTATCAACATTCACTGACAACATTCACTCTCTGACAACATTCACTGACAACATTCACTGACAACATTCGCTCACTGACAACATTCACTGACAACATTCACTCTCTGACAACATTCACTGACAACATTCACTCACTGACAACATTCACTGACAACATTCACTCACTGACAACATTCACTGACAACATTTACTCACTGACAACATTCACTGACAACATTCACTCTCTGACAACATTCACTGACAACATTCACTGACAACATTCACTCTCTGACAACATTCACTGACAACATTCACTGACAACATTCACTCACTGACAACATTCACTCTCTGACAACATTCACTCACTGACAACATTCACTCACTGACAACATTCACTGACAACATTCACTGACAACATTCACTCTCTGACAACATTCACTGACAACATTCACTCACTGACAACATTCACTGACAACATTCACTCACTGACAACATTCACTCACTGACAACATTCACTGACAACATTCACTCTCTGACAACATTCACTGACAACATTCACTGACAACATTCGCTCACTGACAACATTCACTGACAACATTCACTCTCTGACAACATTCACTCACTGACAACATTCACTGACAACATTCACTGACTGACAACATTCACTCACTGACAACTTTCACTGACAACATTCACTCACTGACAACATTCACTGACAACATTTACTGACAACATTCACTCTCTGACAACATTCACTCACTGACAACATTCACTCACTGACAACATTCACTGACAACATTCGCTCACTGACAAACATTCACTGACAACATTCGCTCACTGACAACATTCACTGACAACATTCACTCTCTGACAACATTCACTCACTGACAACATTCACTCACTGACAACATTCACTGACAACATTCACTGACTGACAACATTCACTCACTGACAACATTCACTGACAACAATCACTCACTGACAACATTCACTGACAACATTCACTGACTGACAACATTCACTCACTGACAACATTCACTGACAACATTCACTGACTGACAACATTCACTGACAACATTCACTCACTGACAACATTCACTGACAACATTCACTCACTGACAACATTCACTGACAACATTCCCTCACTGACAACATTCACTCACTGACAACATTCACTGACAACATTCACTCACTGACAACATTCACTGACAACATTCACTCACTGACAACATTCACTCACTGACAACATTCACTGACAACATTCACTGACTGACAACATTCACTCACTGACAACATTCACTGACAACATTCACTCACTGACAACATACACTGACAACATTCGCTCACTGACAACATTCACTCACTGACAACATTCACTGACAACATTCACTCACTGACAACATTCACTGACAACATTCACTCACTGACAACATTCACTGACAACATTCACTCACTGACAACATTCACTGACAATATTCACTCTCTGACAACATTCACTCACTGACAACATTCACTGACAACATTCACTCACTGACAACATTCACTGACAACATTCACTCACTGACAACATTCACTCACTGACAACATTCACTGACAACATTCACTCACTGACAACATTCACTGACAACATTCACTCTCTGACAACATTCACTCACTGACAACATTCACTCACTGACAACATTCACTGACAACATTCACTCACTGACAACATTCACTGACAACATTCACTCACTGACAACATTCACTGACAACATTCACTCACTGACAACATTCACTGACAACATTCACTCTCTGACAACATTCACTGACAACATTCACTCTCTGACAACATTCACTGACAACATTCACTCACTGACAACATTCACTCACTGACAACATTCACTCTCTGACAACATTCACTGACAACATTCACTCTCTGACAACATTCACTGACAACATTCACTCACTGACAACATTAACTCACTGACAACATTCACTCTCTGACAACATTCACTGACAACATTCACTCACTATCAACATTCACTGACAACATTCACTCTCTGACAACATTCACTGACAACATTCACTGACAACATTCGCTCACTGACAACATTCACTGACAACATTCACTCTCTGACAACATTCACTGACAACATTCACTCACTGACAACATTCACTGACAACATTCACTCACTGACAACATTCACTGACAACATTTACTCACTGACAACATTCACTGACAACATTCACTCTCTGACAACATTCACTGACAACATTCACTGACAACATTCACTCTCTGACAACATTCACTGACAACATTCACTGACAACATTCACTCACTGACAACATTCACTCTCTGACAACATTCACTCACTGACAACATTCACTCACTGACAACATTCACTGACAACATTCACTCACTGACAACATTCACTCACTGACAACATTCACTGACTGACAACATTCACTCACTGACAACATTCACTGACAACATTCATTCTCTGACAACATTCACTCACTGACAACATTCACTCACTGACAACATTCACTGACAACATTCACTCACTGACAACATTCACTGACAACATTCACTGACTTACAACATTCACTCACTGACAACATTCACTGACAACATTCACTCACTGACAACATTCACTGACAACATTCACTCACTGACAACATTCACTGACAACATTCACTGACTGACAACATTCACTGACTGACAACATTCACTCACTGACAACATTCACTGTCAACATTCACTCACTGACAACATTCACTGACAACATTCACTCACTGACAACATTCACTGACAACATTCGCTCACTGACAACATTCACTGACAACATTCACTCTCTGACAACATTCACTCACTGACAACATTCACTGACAACATTCACTCACTGACAACATTCACTGACAACATTCGCTCACTGACAACATTCACTGACAACATTCACTCACTGACAACATTCACTGACAACATTCGCTCACTGACAACATTCACTCACTGACAACATTCACTGACAACATTCACTCACTGACAACATTCACTGACAACATTCACTGACAACATTCACTCACTGACAACATTCACTGACAACATTCACTCTCTGACAACATTCACTGACAACATTCACTCACTGACAACATTCACTGACAACATTCACTCACTGACAACATTCACTCACTGACAACATTCACTGACAACATTCACTCTCTGACAACATTCACTGACAACATTCACTGACAACATTCGCTCACTGGCAACATTCACTGACAACATTCACTCTCTGACAACATTCACTCACTGACAACATTCACTGACAACATTCACTCACTGACAACATTCACTGACAACATTCACTCACTGACAACATTCACTGACAACATTCACTCACTGACAACATTCACTCACTGACAACATTCACTGACAACATTCACTCTCTGACAACATTCACTCACTGACAACATTCACTCACTGACAAAATTCACTGACAACATTCACTCACTGACAACATTCACTGACAACATTCACTCACTGACAACATTCAGTCACTGACAACATTCACTGACAACATTCACTCACTGACAACATTCACTGACAACATTCACTGACAACATTCACTCACTGACAACATTCACTGACAACATTCACTCACTGACAACATTCACTGACAACATTCACTCTCTGACAACATTCACTGACAACATTCACTCTCTGACAACATTCACTCTCTGACAACATTCACTCACTGACAACATTCAGTCACTGACAACATTCACTGACAACATTCACTCTCTGACAACATTCACTCACTGACAACATTCACTCACTGACAAAATTCACTGACAACATTCACTGACAACATTCACTCACTGACAACATTCAGTCACTGACAACATTCACTGACAACATTCACTCACTGACAACATTCATTGACAACATTCACTGACAACATTCACTCTCTGACAACATTCACTCACTGACAACATTCACTGACAACATTCACTCACTGACAACATTCACTGACAACATTCACTCTCTGACAACATTCACTGACAACATTCACTCTCTGACAACATTCACTCTCTGACAACATTCACTCACTGACAACATTCACTCACTGACAACATTCAGTCACTGACAACATTCACTGACAACATTCACTCTCTGACAACATTCACTCACTGACAACATTCACTCACTGACAACATTCACTGACAACATTCACTGACTGACAACATTCACTGACAACATTCACTCACTGACAACATTCACTGACTGACAACATTCACTCACTGACAACATTCACTGACAACATTCACTCACTGACAACATTCACTGACAACATTCACTGACTGACAACATTCACTGACAACATTCACTGACTGACAACATTCACTCACTGACAACATTCACTGACAACATTCACTCACTGACAACATTCACTGACAACATTCGCTCACTGACAACATTCACTGACAACATTCACTCTCTGACAACATTCACTCACTGACAACATTCACTCACTGACAACATTCACTGACAACATTCACTGACTGACAACATTCACTCACTGACAACATTCACTGACAACATTCACTCACTGACAACATTCACTGACAACATTCACTCACTGACAACATTCACTGACAACATTCACTGACTGACAACATTCACTCACTGACAACATTCACTGACAACATTCACTGACTGACAACATTCACTGACAACATTCACTCACTGACAACATTCACTGACAACATTCGCTCACTGACAACATTCACTGACAACATTCACTCTCTGACAACATTCACTCACTGACAACATTCACTGACAACATTCACTCACTGACAACATTCACTGACAACATTCGCTCACTGACAACATTCACTGACAACATTCACTCTCTGACAACATTCACTCACTGACAACATTCACTCACTGACAACATTCACTGACAACATTCGCTCACTGACAACATTCACTGACAACATTCACTCTCTGACAACATTCACTCACTGACAACATTCACTGACAACATTCACTCTCTGACAACATTCACTCTCTGACAACATTCACTCACTGACAACATTCACTCACTGACAACATTCACTGACAACATTCGCTCACTGACAACATTCACTGACAACATTCACTCTCTGACAACATTCACTCTCTGACAACATTCACTCACTGACAACATTCACTCACTGACAACATTCACTGACAACATTCGCTCACTGACAACATTCACTGACAACATTCACTCTCTGACAACATTCACTCACTGACAACATTCACTCACTGACAACATTCACTGAAAACATTCACTGACTGACAACATTCACTCACTGACAACATTCACTGACAACATTCAATCACTGACAACATTCACTGACAACATTCACTGACTGACAACATTCACTCACTGACAACATTCACTGACAACATTCACTCACTGACAACATTCACTGACAACATTCAGTCACTGACAACATTCACTGACAACATTCGCTCACTGACAACATTCACTGACAACATTCACTCACTGACAACATTCACTGACAACATTCACTGACAACATTCACTCTCTGACAACATTCACTCACTGACAACATTCACTGACAACATTCACTCACTGACAACATTCACTGACAACATTCACTCTCTGACAACATTCACTGACAACATTCACTCACTGACAACATTCACTGACAACATTCACTCACTGACAACATTCACTGACAACATTCGCTCACTGACAACATTCACTGACAACATTCACTCTCTGACAACATTCACTCACTGACAACATTCACTCACTGACAACATTCACTCACTGACAACATTCACTGACAACATTCACTCACTGACAACATTCACTCACTGACAACATTCACTGACAACATTCACTCACTGACAACATTCACTCAGTGACAACATTCACTGACAACATTCACTCTCTGACAACATTCACTCACTGACAACATTCACTCACTGACAACATTCACTGACAACATTCACTCACTGACAACATTCACTGACAACATTCACTCACTGACAACATTCACTGACAACATTCACTCACTGACAACATTCACTGACAACATTCACTCACTGACAACATTCACTCACTGACAACATTCACTGACAACATTCACTGAAAACATTCACTCACTGACAACATTCACTGACAACATTCACTCTCTGACAACATTCACTGACAACATTCACTCACTGACAACATTCACTGACAACATTCACTCACTGACAACATTCACTGACAACATTCACTCACTGACAACATTCACTGACAACATTCACTCACTGACAACATTCACTCACTGACAACATTCACTGACAACATTCACTCACTGACAACATTCACTGACAACATTTACTCACTGACAACATTCAGTCACTGACAACATTCACTGACAACATTCACTGACAACATTCACTCACTGACAACATTCACTGACAACATTCACTGACAACATTCACTCACTGACAACATTCACTGACAACATTCAATCTCTGACAACAATCACTGACAACATTCACTCTCTGACAACATTCACTGACAACATTCACTCTCTGACAACATTCACTGACAACATTCACTCACTGACAACATTCACTCACTGACAACATTCACTCTCTGACAACATTCACTGACAACATTCACTCTCTGACAACATTCACTGACAACATTCACTCACTGACAACATTCACTGACAACATTCGCTCACTGACAACATTCACTGACAACATTCACTCTCTGACAACATTCACTCACTGACAACATTCACTCACTGACAACATTCACTGACAACATTCACTCACTGACAACATTCACTGACAACATTCACTCACTGACAACATTCACTTACAACATTCACTCACTGACAACATTCACTGACAACATTCACTCACTGACAACATTCACTGACAACATTCACTCACTGACAACATTCACTGACAACATTCACTGACTGACAACATTCACTCACTGACAACATTCACTGACAACATTCACTCACTGACAACATTCACTGACAACATTCACTGACTGACAACATTCACTCACTGACAACATTCACTGACAACATTCACTCACTGACAACATTCACTGACAACATTCACTCACTGACAACATTCACTGACAACATTCACTGACAACATTCACTCACTGACAACATTCACTCACTGACAACATTCACTGACAACATTCACTCACTGACAACATTCACTGACAACATTCTCTGACAACATTCACTGACTGACAACATTCACTCACTGACAACATTCACTGACAACATTCACTCTCTGACAACATTCACTGACAACATTCACTCACTGACAACATTCACTGACAACATTCACTCACTGACAACATTCACTGACAACATTCACTGACTGACAACATTCACTCACTGACAACATTCACTGACAACATTCACTCACTGACAACATTCACTGACAACATTCACTGACTGACAACATTCAATCACTGACAACATTCACTGACAACATTCACTCACTGACAACATTCACTGACAACATTCACTCACTGACAACATTCACTGACAACATTCGCTCACTGACAACATTCACTGACAACATTCACTCACTGACAACATTCACTCACTGACAACATTCACTGACAACATTCACTCACTGACAACATTCACTGACAACATTCACTCACTGACAACATTCACTGACAACATTCTCTGACAACATTCACTGACTGACAACATTCACTCACTGACAACATTCACTGACAACATTCACTCTCTGACAACATTCACTGACAACATTCACTCACTGACAACATTCACTGACAACATTCACTCACTGACAACATTCACTGACAACATTCACTGACTGACAACATTCACTCACTGACAACATTCACTGACAACATTCACTCACTGACAACATTCACTGACAACATTCACTGACTGACAACATTCACTCACTGACAACATTCACTGACAACATTCACTCACTGACAACATTCACTGACAACATTCACTCACTGACAACATTCACTGACAACATTCGCTCACTGACAACATTCACTGACAACATTCACTCACTGACAACATTCACTCACTGACAACATTCACTGACAACATTCACTCACTGACAACATTCACTGACAACATTCTCTGACAACATTCACTGACTGACAACATTCACTCACTGACAACATTCACTGACAACATTCACTCACTGACAACATTCACTGACAACATTCGCTCACTGACAACATTCACTGACAACATTCACTCACTGACAACATTCACTCACTGACAACATTCACTGGCAACATTCACTCACTGACAACATTCACTGACAACATTCACTGACTGACAACATTCACTCACTGACAACATTCACTGACAACATTCACTCACTGACAACATTCACTGACAACATTCGCTCACTGACAACATTCACTGACAACATTCACTCTCTGACAACATTCACTCACTGACAACATTCACTCACTGACAACATTCACTGACAACATTCACTGACTGACAACATTCACTCACTGACAACATTCACTGACAACATTCACTCACTGACAACATTCACTGACAACATTCACTGACAACATTCACTGACAACATTCACTCACTGACAACATTCACTGACAACATTCGCTCACTGACAACATTCACTGACAACATTCACTCACTGACAACATTCACTGACAACATTCACTGACTGACAACATTCACTCACTGACAACATTCACTGACAACATTCACTCACTGACAACATTCACTGACAACATTCGCTCACTGACAACATTCACTGACAACATTCACTCTCTGACAACATTCACTCACTGACAACATTCACTGACAACATTCACTGACTGACAACATTCACTCACTGACAACATTCACTGACAACATTCACTCACTGACAACATTCACTCACTGACAACATTCACTGACAACATTCGCTCACTGACAACATTCACTGACAACATTCACTCACTGACAACATTCACTGACAACATTCACTGACTGACAACATTCACTCACTGACAACATTCACTGACAACATTCACTCACTGACAACATTCACTGACAACATTCCCTCACTGACAACATTCACTCACTGACAACATTCACTGACAACATTCACTCACTGACAACATTCACTGACAACATTCGCTCACTGACAACATTCACTGACAACATTCACTCTCTGACAACATTCACTCACTGACAACATTCACTCACTGACAACATTCACTGACTGACAACATTCACTCACTGACAACATTCACTGACAACATTCACTCTCTGACAACATTCACTCACTGACAACATTCACTCACTGACAACATTCACTGACAACATTCACTCACTGACAACATTCGCTCACTGACAACATTCACTGACAACATTCACTCTCTGACAACATTCACTCACTGACAACATTCACTGACAACATTCACTGACTGACAACATTCACTCACTGACAACATTCACTGACAACATTCACTCACTGACAACATTCACTGACAACATTCACTGACAACATTCACTGACAACATTCACTCACTGACAACATTCACTGACAACATTCGCTCACTGACAACATTCACTGACAACATTCACTCACTGACAACATTCACTGACAACATTCACTGACTGACAACATTCACTCACTGACAACATTCACTGACAACATTCACTCACTGACAACATTCACTGACAACATTCGCTCACTGACAACATTCACTGACAACATTCACTCTCTGACAACATTCACTCACTGACAACATTCACTCACTGACAACATTCACTGACAACATTCACTGACTGACAACATTCACTGACTGACAACATTCACTGACAACATTCACTCACTGACAACATTCACTGACAACATTCACTCACTGACAACATTCACTGACAACATTCACTCTCTGACAACATTCACTCACTGACAACATTCACTGACAACATTCACTCACTGACAACATTCACTGACAACATTCGCTCACTGACAACATTCACTGACAACATTCACTCTCTGACAACATTCACTCACTGACAACATTCACTCACTGACAACATTCACTGACAACATTCACTGACTGACAACATTCACTCACTGACAACATTCACTGACAACATTCACTCTCTGACAACATTCACTCACTGACAACATTCACTCACTGACAACATTCACTGACAACATTCACTCACTGACAACATTCACTGACAACATTCGCTCACTGACAACATTCACTGACAACATTCACTCTCTGACAACATTCACTCACTGACAACATTCACGCACTGACAACATTCACTGACAACATTCACTCACTGACAACATTCACTGACAACATTCACTCACTGACAACATTCACTGACAACATTCACTCACTGACAACATTCACTCACTGACAACATTCACTGACAACATTCACTCACTGACAACATTCACTGACAACATTCACTCACTGACAACATTCACTGACAACATTCGCTCACTGACAACATTCACTGACAACATTCACTCTCTGACAACATTCACTCACTGACAACATTCACTGACAACATTCACTCACTGACAACATTCACTCACTGACAACATTCACTGACAACATTCACTCACTGACAACATTCACTGACAACATTCACTCACTGACAACATTCACTCACTGACAACATTCACTAACAACATTCGCTCACTGACAACATTCACTGACAACATTCACTCACTGACAACATTCACTGACAACATTCACTGACTGACAACATTCACTCACTGACAACATTCACTGACAACATTCACTCACTGACAACATTCACTGACAACATTCACTCACTGACAACATTCACTGACAACATTCGCTCACTGACAACATTCACTGACAACATTCACTCTCTGACAACATTCACTCACTGACAACATTCACTGACAACATTCACTCACTGACAACATTCACTGACAACATTCACTCACTGACAACATTCACTCACTGACAACATTCACTGACAACATTCACTCACTGACAACATTCACTGACAACATTCACTCACTGACAACATTCACTGACACCATTCACTCACTGACAACATTCACTGACAACATTCGCTCACTGACAACATTCACTGACAACATTCACTCTCTGACAACATTCACTCACTGACAACATTCACTGACAACATTCACTCACTGACAACATTCACTGACAACATTCACTCACTGACAACATTCACTCACTGACAACATTCACTGACAACATTCACTCACTGACAACATTCACTGACAACATTCGCTCACTGACAACATTCACTGACAACATTCACTCTCTGACAACATTCACTCACTGACAACATTCACTCACTGACAACATTCACTGACAACATTCACTGACTGACAACATTCACTCACTGACAACATTCACTGACAACATTCACTCTCTGACAACATTCACTCACTGACAACATTCACTCACTGACAACATTCACTGACAACATTCACTCACTGACAACATTCACTGACAACATTCGCTCACTGACAACATTCACTGACAACATTCACTCTCTGACAACATTCACTCACTGACAACATTCACTCACTGACAACATTCACTGACAACATTCACTCACTGACAACATTCACTGACAACATTCACTGACTGACAACATTCACTCACTGACAACATTCACTGACAACATTCACTCACTGACAACATTCACTGACAACATTCACTCACTGACAACATTCACTGACAACATTCGCTCACTGACAAAATTCACTGACAACATTCACTCTCTGACAACATTCACTCACTAACAACATTCACTGACAACATTCACTCACTGACAACATTCACTGACAACATTCACTCACTGACAACATTCACTCACTGACAACATTCACTGACAACATTCACTCACTGACAACATTCACTGACAACATTCACTCACTGACAACATTCACTGACAACATTCGCTCACTGACAACATTCACTGACAACATTCACTCTCTGACAACATTCACTCACTGACAACATTCACTCACTGACAACATTCACTGACAACATTCACTGACAACATTCACTCACTGACAACATTCACTGACAACATTCACTCTCTGACAACATTCACTCACTGACAACATTCACTCACTGACAACATTCACTGACAACATTCACTCACTGACAACATTCACTGACAACATTCACTCACTGACAACATTCACTGACAACATTCGCTCACTGACAACATTCACTGACAACATTCACTCTCTGACAACATTCACTCACTGACAACATTCACTGACAACATTCACTCACTGACAACATTCACTGACAACATTCACTCACTGACAACATTCACTCACTGACAACATTCACTGACAACATTCACTCACTGACAACATTCACTGACAACATTCGCTCACTGACAACATTCACTGACAACATTCACTCTCTGACAACATTCACTCACTGACAACATTCACTCACTGACAACATTCACTGACAACATTCACTGACAACATTCACTCACTGACAACATTCACTGACAACATTCACTCTCTGACAACATTCACTCACTGACAACATTCACTCACTGACAACATTCACTGACAACATTCACTCACTGACAACATTCACTGACTGACAACATTCACTCACTGACAACATTCACTGACAACATTCACTCACTGACAACATTCACTGACAACATTCACTCACTGACAACATTCACTCACTGACAACATTCACTGACAACATTCACTCACTGACAACATTCACTGACAACATTCGCTCACTGACAACATTCACTGACAACATTCACTCACTGACAACATTCACTGACAACATTCACTGACTGACAACATTCACTCACTGACAACATTCACTGACAACATTCACTCACTGACAACATTCACTGACAACATTCCCTCACTGACAACATTCACTGACAACATTCACTCACTGACAACATTCACTGACAACATTCACTCACTGACAACATTCACTGACAACATTCGCTCACTGACAACATTCACTGACAACATTCACTCTCTGACAACATTCACTCACTGACAACATTCACTCACTGACAACATTCACTGACTGACAACATTCACTCACTGACAACATTCACTGACAACATTCACTCTCTGACAACATTCACTCACTGACAACATTCACTGACAACATTCACTCACTGACAACATTCACTGACAACATTCGCTCACTGACAACATTCACTGACAACATTCACTCTCTGACAACATTCACTCACTGACAACATTCACTGACAACATTCACTGACTGACAACATTCACTCACTGACAACATTCACTGACAACATTCACTGACAACATTCACTGACAACATTCACTCACTGACAACATTCACTGACAACATTCGCTCACTGACAACATTCACTGACAACATTCACTCACTGACAACATTCACTGACAACATTCACTGACTGACAACATTCACTCACTGACAACATTCACTGACAACATTCACTCACTGACAACATTCACTGACAACATTCGCTCACTGACAACATTCACTGACAACATTCACTCTCTGACAACATTCACTCACTGACAACATTCACTCACTGACAACATTCACTGACAACATTCACTGACTGACAACATTCACTCACTGACAACATTCACTGACAACATTCACTCACTGACAACATTCACTGACAACATTCGCTCACTGACAACATTCACTGACAACATTCACTCTCTGACAACATTCACTCACTGACAACATTCACTCACTGACAACATTCACTGACAACATTCACTGACAACATTCACTCACTGACAACATTCACTGACAACATTCACTCTCTGACAACATTCACTCACTGACAACATTCACTCACTGACAACATTCACTGACAACATTCACTCACTGACAACATTCACTGACAACATTCACTCACTGACAACATTCACTGACAACATTCACTCTCTGACAACATTCACTCACTGACAACATTCACTGACAACATTCACTCACTGACAACATTCACTGACAACATTCACTCACTGACAACATTCACTGACAACATTCGCTCACTGACAACATTCACTGACAACATTCACTCACTGACAACATTCACTCACTGACAACATTCACTGACAACATTCGCTCACTGACAACATTCACTGACAACATTCACTCTCTGACAACATTCACTCACTGACAACATTCACTGACAACATTCACTGACTGACAACATTCACTCACTGACAACATTCACTGACAACATTCACTCACTGACAACATTCACTGACAACATTCACTGACAACATTCACTCACTGACAACATTCACTGACAACATTCGCTCACTGACAACATTCACTGACAACATTCGCTCACTGACAACATTCACTGACAACATTCACTCTCTGACAACATTCACTCACTGACAACATTCACTCACTGACAACATTCACTGACAACATTCACTGACTGACAACATTCACTCACTGACAACATTCACTGACAACATTCACTCACTGACAACATTCACTCACTGACAACATTCACTGACAACATTCGCTCACTGACAACATTCACTGACAACATTCACTCTCTGACAACATTCACTGACAACATTCACTGACTGACAACATTCACTCACTGACAACATTCACTGACAACATCCACTCTCTGACAACATTCACTCACTGACAACATTCACTCACTGACAACATTCACTGACAACATTCACTCACTGACAACATTCACTGACAACATTCGCTCACTGACAACATTCACTGACAACATTCACTCTCTGACAACATTCACACACTGACAACATTCACTCACTGACAACATTCACTGACAACATTCACTCACTGACAATATTCACTGACAACATTCACTCACTGACAACATTCACTGACAACATTCACTCACTGACAACATTCACTCACTGACAACATTCACTGACAACATTCACTCACTGACAACATTCACTGACAACATTCACTCACTGACAACATTCACTGACAACATTCGCTCTCTGACAACATTCACTCACTGACAACATTCACTGACAACATTCACTCACTGACAACATTCACTCACTGACAACATTCACTGACAACATTCACTCACTGACAACATTCACTGACAACATTCGCTCACTGACAACATTCACTCACTGACAACATTCACTGACAACATTCGCTCACTGACAACATTCACTGACAACATTCACTCACTGACAACATTCACTGACAACATTCACTCACTGACAACATTCACTCACTGACAACATTCACTGACAACATTCACTCACTGACAACATTCACTGACAACATTCACTCACTGACAACATTCACTGACAACATTCGCTCACTGACAACATTCACTGACAACATTCACTCTCTGACAACATTCACTCACTGACAACATTCACTGACAACATTCACTCACTGACAACATTCACTGACAACATTCACTGACTGACAACATTCACTCACTGACAACATTCACTGACAACATTCACTCACTGACAACATTCACTGACAACATTCACTCACTGACAACATTCACTGACAACATTCACTCTCTGACAACATTCACTCACTGACAACATTCACTCACTGACAACATTCACTGACAACATTCACTCACTGACAACATTCACTGACAACATTCACTCACTGACAACATTCACTGACAACATTCACTGACTGACAACATTCACTCACTGACAACATTCACTGACAACATACACTCACTGACAACATTCACTGACAACATTCACTCACTGACAACATTCACTGACAACATTCGCTCACTGACAACATTCACTGACAACATTCACTCACTGACAACATTCACTGACAACATTCACTGACTGACAACATTCACTCACTGACAACATTCACTGACAACATTCACTCACTGACAACATTCACTGACAACATTCCCTCACTGACAACATTCACTCACTGACAACATTCACTGACAACATTCACTCACTGACAACATTCACTGACAACATTCACTCACTGACAACATTCACTGACAACATTCACTCTCTGACAACATTCACTCACTGACAACATTCACTGACAACATTCACTGACTGACATCATTCACTCACTGACAACATTCACTGACAACATTCACTCACTGACAACATTCACTGACAACATTCGCTCACTGACAACATTCACTGACAACATTCACTCTCTGACAACATTCACTCACTGACAACATTCACTCACTGACAACATTCACTGACAACAT